>NC_133621.1:68166774-68374274 GCF_048593235.1 Sminthopsis crassicaudata | reverse complement strand
TACAGCCAACTCTCCACTATAGGAGCTAATGAGGAAAGGAAATAGGAAATATAACCGAATGTCCATTAGGTGCATGAATAGGAAAAATAAATAGGATCAATTAAATGAAGTCTTGATAATTGCCTTCAATGCTTTAGTCATTCCTTTCAGTTTTCCACTCAGTTGGCACAATTATCAAATCTGCAGTGAAATTGTGCTATCATCAGTTTAATTTCCTGTTCTATCTTCTTCCCCACCTTCTGCTAGAGATGTCCCACCTGGCTGTGCTATTACATCCGATTAGACAGTCTCTCCCCTGATGTAGCTCCCAGCACAGATGCCAGTGTGAGCAAAAATTCTCTTCATTTCATGACCAGCTTTCTGGAGAAGAACCTATCTGTACTTAGCCACTAATCAGAGGTCACAGAATGGTAAGAGATGTTCTAGTTCTAGGTCTTCACTTTACAAAGAAGGAAACCGAGAACTAAAGAAGTCAAGTGATTCAAGTCCTGTTATTCCACTGTACCATAGCCTGTCACTGAGCCCATTGCCCCAATCCCAAAGCTTTTCTACCACAGTTGGACTGGCCAAGACTTGAGCACTACTAACATAGCCTTCAAGGGCATGTGGTTAATTCCTCTCCACACTGAAGCATCTGAGTAAAGAGTTTTTAGGAGAACAGATATTAATACTATAAAACTAATCAAAAGATAAAGAGAAGGAAAGAAAGAAGAACGAGGGATAAAGCAACTTGAAATTCCCAGACAGGGTAGTTTTGTTTTGTTTTGGGTTTTTTTTTTCCATGTAATAAAGAGTTTCTAAGAACTGCTTTTCAAAAGAGAAAAGAAAAAAAATTGCACTGGTTGACTCATTTGGTTTGAACTTGAGGTCAAGGTCATGGTTCTTTAGTTTCACATAAAGGAACTTTGTTCCATGGCCACAGACAGCAAGCCTGCCATCTCACCAAAGGCACAGTCAAAGGGTGCCCACCCAACTTCAACCCATCAGTGTATGAAGAAGGGGAAGAAAAAAAAAAAAACTATCTCAAAGATCACATTCTGCTGGTATTGACATTTGCAGGGTCATCTCTGTGTACAAAAAAACAGCATCCTGTATCTATCTCTTCCACTCCCTAATTCACTGCTTATTTATTATCCAAGTGGTGATTTGGGACTGCTGAGTCAACAGCCATCACTGGGGGTGGAAAAGGGGCAACAAAGCCGGTAGAAGTACCTCAGCAAAGTGCTTCTTCCAAGATGCTTATTTTCTAGTTTATGGCAGTTTCAATAGAGGCAGCATCCTTTAAGGAAGTGTGCTAATTAAACCAGCCGGCACTCTCAGGCTAGCCCCATGGTGTCCTGCTGTTGAGGAAATGTTGAGACACATTACACACCCTGCTGATGAATTACTGTGGAAGCCGAGGCTGGTTGTCTGGTGGATTTAGAAGAACTGAGCATATCTCTGATATCACTGAGGGCAGAAAACCAGATTTGCACTGGAAAGATCTGAGTTCTGCTCTTGCCTCAGACTACTGCGACTACTATTGCTATTGTCACTACTACTGCTACTACTACTATTACTACCACTACTATTACTATTATTACTACTATTATGTTTTATATATATATATATTATATTTTATATATATATATAAAATATATTATTACTACTATTACTACCATTACTACTACCACCATTACCACTACTACTATTATCACTATTATTACCATTACTACTACTACTACTACTAGCACTATTATTACTATTACTACTACCATTCTTAGCACTACTACTACTACAACTACTAGTATTACTATTTCTATTATTATAATTATTACTACTACTATCACCACTACTACTACTACCACCACCACTACTACTGCCACTATTATTACTACTACTATTACCACTACTACTACTACTATTACTACTAGTTTTATTATTATTATTACTACTACTACTATTTCTATTGCTACTGTTAGCTAACATTTATATAGCACCTATTATGTGCTAGTCACTATGATAAAGGCTTTATAAGATTATCTCATTTGATTTTCACAACAAAGCTAGGAGTCGGGTGTTATTATTATCTACATTTTACAGATGACAAAACTGAAGTATATAATGATTAAGACTTGCCCTACATCACATAAGTACTAGGTGTCTGAAGCCAAATTTGTATTTACATCTTCCTGATTCCAGGCCCAGAATTCTGTCTACTGAACCACTTAGACAAATTATTTATTGTCTCAGAGACTTAACCTCCTCATCTGTTAATTGAGAAAAATAATACTTGTCCTATCTCATGTTAGTTATGTGTTGTATAAGCCCTAAAATATTATATTAAGGTAAATCACTGAGTTATATTTCAATTACGCCCTTGAACATGGAGCATATGCTCCATTTCTATAGAATCTTGAGTATTGGTAAGGACCTCAAAGGCCATTTAATGAGAATTTCCTTTAAAATTGATCCTTTAAAACTCGCTGCTCTTTAAACTCTGAAGAATGCTTTTGAGGAAGAATACAACACTTCCCCAGGTAACCTTTGAATGGTTCCAATTATGAGGAAGTTTTTCCTGATAAATATCAGACTTAAATCTGCTTCCCAGTAACTTCCTCCTTATACTTCTCCTTCGATGGCCATGAAGAAGAGAGAGCCAGATTTATACCAAAATGGATTCTGAGATAATTGAGAGGTTCATTTTGCCCACTTGGTTCTCTCCAGCCAGTCTACCTAGTGCTTTGCGTGTCAAAGAACCTGGAAGTGTTGGTCTCTCTCAGTAGTTTTCATAAACTTTGAGAAATCAGAACTCATCAGAGCTCTCTATCCGAATCCATTTCTACCATAGTTCTACAGAACCAACTGGATTCTAATTGTGACCAGTGTTAGTAAACTCAATAAGCACATGATATGCCAAGTCAGCTGGGACATGTACCATCTTTTTAAATATACTTTCCCTCATATGCTTCTATGTCTCCTAATATTGCTATAGCAACTCAAAGTGTTTTAGTGTCCTTGCAATTTCCATGCCCCTCATCACCTCCCCTTGTTTGAAAAGCAAGGACCAGCCTGTGAGTTGGGAATATTCAACTACTCAATAGAAACTTTGTATACTAGACTTTAAAATTAAATCCTCGTGCACATTCACCATTAATGATTCAACTGTGAGTAAGATTGGCTCTATAAGTACAGCTGGTGCTTGCTCTCTGAGACTATAAATTTGTTTTAAGTTCACAATATTGTTTCCTGCTATTTTTTTAAGAGTCGAGTAGGGATTTAACCACATTATTCCCATTAGCTTTAATGAGAACTGTACCCGGATAGTATTTTGAAGATTTAGGGGTCAATATTCCAATGTTTAGTTTACATTTATGGGTATCTTGTGCCTCTCATGCCTTTTTTTTTCTCTGACCAGAATTTGAAACTACAAGCTATATTTATTCACCACCCTAAAATGCCTTCCTTCCATTATTTCTTATAGAATGAAAAACTAGCCACAAGTTATCAGTTCAATGACCAATAGAAAAAATAAATAAATAAAAGAATAGAAGAAAAGTATGAACTGCAAACAGCATGCTCTCATCAAAACTTAAATCTGCAGACAGGGAGGAATCTTGGAAGTTCCCTTGACCAGCCATACAGGACCACACCCATGACTTCCTAAGCAGATGATAATCTAAGCCTTTCTTTAAAAAAGGCATCCAGGCAAAGAGATTCCACAATCCTGGCAATAATAAGAGCCTGAACTTGTATGTTTGTGACATCAGTGGAAATCCTTTAGTTTAAATCACAGATGTGGTGGTTTCCTCTCCTGAAGGACATGGTTAAGGTTTTAGCAAAGGAAACACAATCTGAATTATACGTAAAATGCCTTATTGCGTTCCTGTACTGAATGTTTTATAAAATATCTTTGGGGGTGACACACAAAAAATAAAATGTTCCCATTAATGTTTTTCTAACATGTAGTTATGTAACAGTACACTCCAGTATGATCACACTGCAACATCCAAGGCTACCTAACCATTCGAACTTCAATTTACTACCCTTCATCTACATAATTTAATCTTGGTAGGCAAACGTGTGGTAAATTTTGGAGAGCCTTTCTCAGGCTTTCAGAAACCTTATTTCATGTTATGAAAGACTAGACATGAAATATATCTCTCCAGTGACACTAGAACTGTGAAATATGGCCCTTTTCCACTAGCTGATAATGCTCAAATTAAATATATCATCTGGTTTCCTAGTTTACTTCTTTGGACTTCTGGTGTCATCTTTTGGAAAAGGTCACATCACTGGAATTAGGAATGTTTTCTATTCCAGCTTGAAAGTACATCAAATGGATGCTTTCTTCTAGAATTTGATGAGTTGGAAGCAAATGTTAGTGTTTCCAAGTGTTCCTTGGATCCCAGAAATGTAAAGAATTTCATCCTTATCTGTTTAATAGATCTTTCCATTAAAATTCCAATTTTATTAGAGTGTAAAAGGAGGAGGCTGGTAAAGAGGGATAACAGAGTGGGGGATAGATAGAGAAAGCAGCAAAATACCTGGGCAAAGTTAAAACTCAAAACAAGATATGATCTCATTCTGACCATCATAAGCCTTAAGATACCAGACTTCCCTTGCTGTACACGAGACTTGTTGTGAGGTTTATTTTAAGTTCATTTGGCCGAGTGCCCTATTTGTCTCTCTCCCCTTTCCATTTCAATGCTGCCATCTTGTGGGCGGTCTAAACTAAATTAAAGGCAATAAAATTTGCTGATGTTACTCTGATTTCTGAATGTTTTATTTTCTTTAACCCCCCCCCAAAAAAATTGCATTGAAGAATCCATAGCCTGTTGTCGTATCTATTTTAAGTTTGAATTTGGGAGGAAGGCTTATTGCTGCCATAGATTTTCCAATATTCAATGGGATTTGTTTCCAAGTATTTGCAATATTAAATAAAAATTCTAAAGATGAGAATCATAATAAAATCTTATAACATCATATATCTGGGAAGGAGCATTATCAGGCAATGACTTGCTAGACAAATGGGGGAAATTGTTGATACCCATCAATTTGCTCCAGAAATTCCAAAGGAAAAAAAATTAAGATAAAAATTTTCTGGTGATGATTTAAATATATGTGTAGTTTCACTTACCTCTGTGGTTTTAAGGGTATCGAGAATTTTAAGTGTGGGGGGGAACTCTGTACAAGCCATAAAACAACCAAAAAAACCCATTTTATTTAAAATTGTTATATAAAGAGCACAAAACATTCTACTTCTCCAAAAATACTTTATCTGAAATGTCTAAACTGTGAAAACTTTAAAAGAGTATTGTTTAAAATCTGGATAAATACCAAAATTGTACCCTTAAAACAGTCCACCCATCCAGATTTTTTAAGTCTGTGAACCAGTCTCCTCTCAATATTCATATCTGTGGATTTCAGTCTATATGATTCAGCCTTCATCAAAGACCATTAAATATTGTGAAAGGAGATGCTTCAAGTGGTACTATACATGTCATTGAAAGATACCATCTTTAATTTTTTTAATGTAAAACCAATTTGACATTGCCATCTCTAATCTGTTTAAAGCCAGTAAAGAATAGCTAAATGAAATTTTGAAAACATTTGACATTTTCCCTGCATTTCAAGTTCCTGGCAGTACTGATATTTGTGGCCTTCCCAGAATATTGAAGTAGAAATGAATCTTTATATAAAATTTCCTTCCAGAGACTAATTGAGGTCTCTATTTTTTTCTAAATTAGATGATTAACTCTTTTTTTCTGTCTCTTTTTTTCTCCTTCCTGACTAATGAAGAGTTTACGGCATACGGTTTTAACTGTGGATTTGGCTGGGGATCTCATAAAACATTCTGTCAGTGGGAACATGACAATCATGTGGAACTAAAGTGGAGTGTATTGACGAGCAAAACGGGACCTATTCAAGATCACACAGGTAATCATGAGTTCATGGTAAAACTACATTCTCACCAAGGATCCTTTTTAAACCAGAGAAGTCTCTGAGGGGATGGGAAAGGCTACACTGGTGTCTCTGAATTTTCAGTTACAAAGTCTTGTCCAGAGACAAGAGCCTTGCAAATAGGGTTTCATTGACAGGATATCTTATTTGTCTTTTTCCTTCTTAGATAAAAATTTACTCAAGGCAAGGAGCAAAGATTTATGATTTTATTTCTCCTATGAGAGATGCCCTTCCCCAAAAAGCCATTTAGCAGAAGAAAACTGCACATGAATTAATAATTTTTGAACCTAAAATTAAAAAATCAGAAATCATCCCTATAACATCTCATTCAATTGGCTATCCAACCTACAAAGGCTTAAAGATCTTCAGGGACAAGGAATTCACAACTTCCCAATATACTCCATTCTACTTTCCAAGATCTAATTGTTAATAAGTTTTTATTTTATTTTGCTGAAATCTGTTTCTTGACAACTGTCCACTCACAGCTCCTACTCTTGCCCCCTCAAGCCAAGTAAAACAAATTTAATCTCTCTTCCACATAATAACTCTTCAAATACTTGAAGCCAGCTAGCTAGCTATCATACTCCTCCTAAGTTCTATGTTCTTATGGAATGACTTGATTTCCCACACCTTCCCCTTAAAATTTCTAGTTTTCCCAATGTCCTTCTAAAATCAGAACCAATACAGTAAAACTATAACCTCCCTTGTGGAGAATGTTTCTTTTCTTTTAACTTTTCTGAGTGCCCAGTCTCACCATTGATTCCTATGAAATTTGCCCTTTCCAAAAATAATTGCTATTTCTTTGTTCTTCTCTCCCACCCTTTCTTTCTTCTTTCCTTGTTTTTTTTTTGTGAAGCAGTTGGGATTAAGTGAATTATCCAGGTCACACAGCTAATAAGTATTAGGTGATGGATTTGAACTCAGCTCCTCCTTCCTTCAGGGCCAATGCATCCATTGTGTCATCTAGTTGCTCCACATCCCCCCCAAAAAATTTCTTTTTTCATGTTTCTGTTCAGATTTATGAAGATGAGTTTAATTCAAAAGCTTTATATTAATCTCCATAAAATGCCTTCTTATTAGAGTTAGTACAGTCATTCTAGCCTACCAAAATGTTTGGGGATCCTGGATTTTTTTACCTTATGTATAATAGATAGAGATCCAGAATCAAAGACAAAAATTGATGCCCTTTTTATGTACTAGCCCTTGTTATATCAGGTCCTGAGTACATAAAAATAAAAACATTCCTGTCCTCAAAAAGCTTACATCCTTTTGTGGGAGTCCATCTGCCTACATGTATATATATATACATATACATATATATATATGTACATATATATATGCAAAATAAATACAAGATAATCTAAGAAAAGTAATAATAATAAAATAACAACTGGAATTTATATAATACCCACTGTGTGCTAAGCACTGTGCCAAATAATCTGTATAATATAACCATACATGGATGTAGATAAACAACCTCTTCTTATTTCACATTATTTACAAATTGGATAATCCTGATGATCACATCTTTATCCAAATCACTAATAAAAATATTAGGTAGGATAGGGCTAATTTTCTGAGAATCCCATGGTGTTTATGTAGAATTTTCATTCCAGATTGACAACAATCCATTCATTAAATTCAATATTCAGGGTCCAGTGATTCAGTTCATTCCAAATCCAATAAACTGTCCTTTTCTAGCCCATGTCTCTCCACCTTGTCCACAAGGATATCATGAGACTTCTTCAAATAAAATACAAGTGTTCTGTGTCTATAGCATTCTTTTTATTCATAACCGAGGAAAATCTTCAATTACCCTTCAATTAACTCTTCCTCAGACCTTGAAGAGGGATGAGGCAAGATGGTCTGATATGCTAATTCTGTTTTGAAAGACTTTAACTTCAGTCTCTTCTGAACAGGTAAAGAAGGCATCAAAAAAAAGTACCCATCATGTCCCCCAAACTCCAAATAAATAACTCTTTTATACCTTGTTGAAAAAAGCTAATAAGACAAGCTGGTTCCTTTTTATCATTTCCCCAGTTCATCTCTTCTTTGCTTCCACTTAACTGATAGCATAAAAAAGTGAGAATTTTCCATCTTGGATAAAAATTTTCAACACACTGGTGTTTTTCCAAACATTGCTTATTCAGAAGTGATGGCTTCCCTAAGGATCCCCAGAGTAGGAATTTGCTGGTGTGTTGAGACCTTATTTAAAAAAAAAAAAAAAAAAAAAGATTCCTCCCCCCCTTCCCCTGGCCCCATGTTGGTGCTTTGGTAGAATGGGTCAGTGTGATCTGGATTATTGGTCTGTTTTACTCTTCCCTTTTTAGCTGGTGCATGGAGTCATTAAGTGTGCCAGATAGACCTTCCTCTTTTACTGCTCTCACCTTCCCCTCCCCCTTGCCCTAATGAGAATGACAAGGAAATTAGGTAAAATTGGACTCCTTCAGTCCTGAGACACTTTTCATTGAATCTTAAGACAAGTAGTTTTTAAAAACTTAAAATACTTTGACTGTAAATGGCACTGTACATATAAATGGCATCAAATTAACTAAATGCAATTAGCTGAAATGAAGGCAGTAATGGTGAAAAAATTGATGCAAAATGAAGGCAAATGGCTCAGTAGGATCTGACATTCAAAGGAGGTTAAAAGCTAAGCAAGCCAGAGACTGACAAAAGCTAAAAGGCTGCGGAAGGAAAGCACTAATTGAGACAATGAACACAGAGTTCCTGACCCAGAACTGGAATAAAATCCCTAAAAGGAAAAATATCTGGACTTTCTGACTAGACGAATTACAGAGGCTTAAATTAACAACCAAAAATGTTGCTTCCTCTGTTTTTCATGACCAGCCATCTCAGCTTGGCAACTGGACCAGCACTGTCATTACCAAAAAATAAATGTCTAGTGAAATGCTAACAAAAACATTTCACACACACACACACATACACATACCTTCCTACTTCTTCACAATCACTAATTTTCTTCTTTATGCCTTAATTCCTTCCTTTTTTTATTCCCTTCTTTATATCTCCTTTCTTTCTTTATTTGTATCTCCTTTCTTTATTTCTTCCTATCTCTTTCTTCCTTTCTTCCTTCCATTTTTCTTCCCTTCTTTCCTTTCTTTTTATTACTTCCTCTTTGCATTTCTATATCTTTCTTCTTTCTTCCATCCTCCCTTTCTCTTTTTTTCCTTCTTTTCTATCTCTTTTATCTCCTTTCTTCCTTCTTTTTTCCTCCTTTCTTTTTTTTTCTATTTCATCCTCCCTACATTTCTATCGCTTTCTTTTTGTCTCAGTAGTAGCATTTGAACTGAGATGACTTTATTTTAAAAGCAGTGCTCTTTCTAGAGTAGATAATGAAATATATTGACTGCTAATTGAAGGCACAGAATAAGATTCATCATTCCACTGCCTGTACATTAGCATTAGTCCTATTCCAATACCTCAGTGTAACATAGAGATGACCATAGGTTCCTTCAGGTAACTGAATTTCAAAATACCAGCTCCAGCAGGCACCCAACCTCCTGAGTCCTGCTCCATTGCATTATCCACTGTGTCTCTAGCCACTATTAATACTAACAAACACATGTGCATATACACAATATACAAGTATACAATGGATATATGAGTCTTTTTGTTTTGTTTTGTTTTTCTGGTTGAGTTGGTTGAACCTAATCAATTTTGTTTTGTGGTTGTTTAATCATTTTTCACCATATCCAACTCTTTTTGACCCCATTTGGGTTTTCTTGGCAAAGATATTGGAGTGGTTTGCCATTTCCTTGAGGCACAAGCCTAATGACCAACTACATATCCATAGTCTAAATACTAGTCTAGTTGAATTCAGGAAGGTTCATCGCCAGCAGGATTGTAGACTGATGAATTTTCCACCCCTGGTGATTCTTCAAAGTCACAGAGGGATTCGAAGTGGAGTCTTTGAGGGGAGCACCCCACCAATGAAACCATAGCCCCTGGAAGCATTTAAGCATTAGCTTTAGCTTGAGTGATTTCTGTTTGAAGGGCAAACAATGAAGCATGAGTTATATGTTTAGATCCAGTGGTGACAGAGGGAAATTTTCCCATTGGGGACAATTAAAAGCAAAACCAATAGTAAGTAATTACAGCTCAGAGAGTATCTCCACTGCCAAAACTAGCCCATTGCAAAGGGCTTCAAAAATATGACTTTATATGGATTCTGAACTGGTTCCCAGACTTTAGTAGGAGCAATCCTCACTGTTCAGAACTAGATAGAGAGATACAGATATATAGTCTATAGAAGTGCTACCATCTCCACTACCTCTACTGATAATAATAATAGTAAAAGCTAAAGGCTATATAGTGTCTACTATGTACCAGATATTGTGCTAAATTTTTTCCAAATATTTCATTTCTTCATTTATAGTTGAGGAAATTGAGACAGACTAAGTGACTTGTCCAGGGTCACACTGTTTATAAAGTATTTGACTCTAGATTCAAACTCAAATTTTTCTGACTCCAGACCCAGCCTTCTATCCAATGTGCCACCTAGATGCTGTCCCACCTCCCAACCTGACAGCCAACAAAAATGAGAGACCTAACCATCTCACAGAAACTGAGAAGAAACCCAGGCAAAATTAAGAAAGGCAATGAATAAATTTTATTTTTATGAATGAAACTGTCATTCTATCAGTTCAAAGTATGCACCTAATATAGGCCAGCATCCAACAAATTGTCTGCAACCTGGGCAAGCCATTTAATTCTATTTACCTCAATTTCTGCTTCTGTAAAATGAGCTAGAGAAGGAAATAACAAACCACTCCTATATCTTTGCCAAGAAAACCCCAAGTAGGGTCACAAAGCATCAGTCATGACCAGAAAACAATTAAACAACCACAAAAAAGTGTTATTTCTACCAGAAATAAGCAAATATAAAAGACTCATATATCTGTTGTATACGTGTACACTATGCATATGCACATGTGCTTGTCAGTACTGGTGGCAGTTGGGGATGCAATGGAGCACGAATCAGGAGGATTTGAATTTGAGTTTGCCCCTGACATTGAGCCTCTTTCATCTCTGCAGTTGAGATAATAGTACTTCACAGGACCATTGAGAGGACAAAAGGGGAAAATAGATATAAACATAGATGATAGAGATGTGGTGTATTTATTAATATATGTTTATATATATATATATGTACATGTAAATATCCATACATATATGTATGTGTCCTGTGTGTAGTCTTTATATACGAAGTATTTTGTGGCTGTCGCCATCATCTCTGACCATGATGAAGCAGGATGCCTTAGCAGACAAGTCTGTGCTCTTTCAAATTTGGCTGGTCCCCAGGACAGTGTCATTTACAGGCAGAGTGCATAAATTCAATCCACTACAACAAACATTTACAACAAATGTTGATCGGGTAGCAGTCCTGGATGTGCTTTAATGAATAGTCAAGAGTCCCTTTTAATTAGTCCAGTCCATGTTTGTATGCAGATGAGCATTACTGGAGTAGGTATTAAAGGTGCTCAAAAACAGTTTGTTTTCTCCAAGAAATCAGACTTCATCCCCAAACCATGACAAAATGATCACGGTTCCAAATGAATAGGATATGAATTAATGAGGCTTTACAGAATAAAGATTTACCACCAGGCTTTTCTCCTAATCAGGCTATTGTTGCAAATACACACACAGAAGGGTCTTGGCTACCAAGCAAGACTTTTAAGTTTCCCTGTGAAGGGTCCCTTTTCCCTTTAGTACAGTGGGCCCTGGCAGCTCAGCCTGGGGAAAATAGGCTTGGGGGTTGGTGGGGGGGAGGGAAGAGAGGCATTTCAAAGGAAAAAAAGCAAAAGAACAGTGAATGTGGCCACTCTTCCTAACACAGTCTTATTGTCACAGCAGGAGATGGCAACTTCATCTATTCCCAAGCTGATGAAAATCAGAAGGGCAAAGTGGCCCGGCTGCTAAGCCCCATCGTTTACTCCCAGAACTCTGCCCACTGCATGACCTTCTGGTACCACATGTCAGGTTCCCATGTTGGCACCTTGAGGGTCAAGCTGCGCTACCAGAAGCCAGATGAATATGATCAAACACTCTGGACTGCCATTGGACATCAAGGGAACCACTGGAAGGAAGGCCGCGTCCTGCTTCACAAGTCTCTGAAACATTATCAGGTACATTGACTTACCTGAGTTGGGGACAGTTAATTCATATGGTCCATTAGAGAGTGCTGAAAGACTTTAGCTACGGAAACTGAGAGATCAGACCAAGTTCCCCTTTGAACGTGAGACTTCCTGGGGATTGTGCAAAAGAAATAGGGGCGAGAGAACAGAAAACATTCTGGAAATTCTGGAAGACTTTTGGTGGTGATGGTCCTTCCGAGTCTGGGATATTGTTGCAGTGAAAATTATAATGGCAGCATATTTCATGGTCTCCCAAATGGCACGAATAGAAGCAATTACCTGAAAAGGAACAGAAAACACTGCCTTACCAACTATTTCTGGGCAGTCACAACGTTTCATCCTTTTCATCTGCTATTTTTTCCCCTAGTTTTAAGTTTCTATTTTTAAAAGAATGTGTGAAGTGATGCTCTACACCATACCAACCAGCTAATATCGATTGATGAGCAAAGCATGTGCTTATGTGAAAGCTCGTGAATTTAATTTGGGTGCTGTTGCTAGAGCTGAGCAAGCATTTGTAAGCACTGCAATTTGGCACTATCAGTTAAACATGTGAAAATTTTCTCACTTTGCTAGGTGATTGTTGAGGGTGAAATCGGAAAAGGAAACCTTGGAGGGATTGCAGTTGACGACATTAGTATTAATAACCACATTTCACAGGAGGATTGTAAAAGTAAGTATGAGGTGACACAGAGTGGGACCAATGAAGATGCGTCTTAATGTTCTCAATACTGCTCTTGTCTGTATCTCACTCATATGGAACTAGGTTTTCAGTATTAGGGAGGTACTAGTGAGATATGTATTCCAATTGAATCATAATGTTTAAAATAAAATAATTTCCTATTATCAGACCCCTGTATGTGTGTGTGTATACACACACACACACACACACACACACACACACACATATACACAGAGAGAAAGAGAGAGAATAGAGATCTAAAATGTTATCAAAGTCACTGCTTTTAGTTGACCCTGATAACAAACACTTAGCACTATCACAACTTTTTAATGTTCTATATGGCAAAGATTTCACCTAATTCACACTCCCGACCAGATATAACTCAGGGATGTATATGATACAGTGAACACAGAGACCCACAAGGAAAGTTAGCTAAATTAACAGACTCTCACCTGGCTCATATGTCTTATGGTTTCCAGAATAAATAGCTTTATAATAGTAATTGAATGGGCCAGCTTCCCCAATACCAATCCAGGAGTTCTTTTGTCTCATTTTTATGAGTGACTGATACAATACTTCATAGAGAGCTGACATTTAATAAATGTTTGTAGGCTGGTTGATTTTATTTCTCCCTTCTTTTTAACTGCTGCTTAGAGACACCTTCAAAATGGGAAGAGAGTTATTGAATGTAATAGCTCCTGGTTGGCATCCCAACTTGGTTCCTTGGTGTGATAACACACATTCCGTGACCTTAGCCTGCTTTGGATGCACTAATAAGAAGCAGAGTAAATGCAGGTGCATACCTAATAGCCACTGTCTATAAGATAGGGCATAGGGAATAGATTTATGACTTAATTGGTATGAGGAGCTTATTGTCGCAACAGTCAATCACAAAGCATACGTTGTTTTCCCAGGGTGTTCTTGCTCTATGCTAGACACTATGGGTGATATAGAAGGATGGCCCATTGCAATTTTATTCCCAGTGAGTTTATGGTTTCTCTAGAAGAGACAAAACTGACATTGGTGAAACAAATAAAATAACTCATTGTCAAAGTGTGTAGTTCATGCTGAGTGCATTAGGATTGCAGAGAATGGTGTGGTCAGTTGGGAGCTGAGGGGACAGGAGAAGGACACATATTCAAGTGAGAAAATTTCCTTTCCTTCTGCAAATCAACACTTTTCTCTATACCGTTAGTCTTAAAGAGTTGCCCAGGCAACTGAGATATTTATCAATTTGCTGAGGTTTCCCTAGCCAGTTGGTGTCAGAGATAAAACTTGAATTCTTTCTGTTTCCAAGGCTCATTATCCACAATATCACATTGCTTCCCCCAGTAAGGTCCAAAACAGTGTTTTTAAGGGCAGTGACTTTAAGCATTAAAGTTTAAATGCTTTAGTTACTTCCAGGTATTTTGGTAACGCAAACAAAGCATTTAAACAATTGGATGATTTCAAGTATAAATGCACATTGTGAACTTGGAAAATTTAACTGCACACAATATAACTAAGACCAGGTCAGTAAATAATGAATCCTATAAACATCATGCATTATCATGAATTAGCTAAAAAGTTTATCTCTGAATAACAGAAATTATTTTTAATGAAATAAAGAGAACCATGCCTTATGCCCAAAGTTAGCCTGGCAGTTAGTGCTATTTTGAAGCATGCTTAATATAGGGGGGCAATCTAGACCATAATTCTTCATTTTCTGTACTATTTTCAGAAAGCATTATTAATGTCATTCTAATAGCATACTTGTTTATTTGTCTTAAGCCTCATTTATTCCACTCCAACTTTAATGTTATATATCATCCTATAAATTCATTGTATTAATTACAACTAAAGAGGACAGTGATATCAGTTTAAAACCTATTCTTTGTCATGGTTTTGGGTTATTTTGGAAACTCCATTGCTTTTCAAAGCCATTTCCCTCTAGTGTGTTTAAATGCATACAGACCCTGAACTGCTGGTAGAAATATGACTGGGTCAATAGCAGCAACTGAAAAAAATATGGTGAAAAAAAATGCTTAGTTCTTTGATCTATGAAAGGAGATATTACATTTGATATCCCAGTGGACTGGTATAAATTGTACTTATCAGGTTGTGACAGGGAAGAGTAATGCTTAATATTTTGGTGCTGGCCACTGATAATTACTCATAAAACTGGCCTGACTAGAGCACTGGACAGAACTACAAGAGAATAAATGGGACTCCCTACCAGTAGATCCTGTGGGGCACGATCTATAGAGGGTTATGGAGATGTCGTTTGGCTCATTTGTATTTGTATCCAATATCCACTTAAGTGAACCCTCCTGAATTCTGGGAAATATCCCTTGTAAAGATCAGTTATACGACTTGTTGGATATTTATTGCTCAAATTTTCAAGTAGAAAGTGCAAACACCACCATAACGAATCAGTCCCAGGGAGACATCCTTTTCTGGCTGCCTCCTTTGTTTCACTCTCCAGTGAAAATACAATACAATTGTCCCAACAATCAGTCACAAAGTGTGTATTGTTTTCCCAATGTGTCCTTGCTTTGTGCTAGACACTAGACAGTATAGAAGATATGCAAGATGCTATGGCCCATTGCTATTTTATTCCCAGTGAGTTTATGGTCTCTCTAGAAGAGACAAAACTGGCATTGGTGAAACAAATAAAATAACTCATCATCAAGGTGTGTGATTCATGCTGAATGCATTAGGATTGCAGAGAATGGCGTGGTCAGTTGGGAGCTGAGGGGACACTCGTTCAAGATTGTGGTTTACAAAGGGGAAGGACTTCCTTTCTGAAATTTTTATTTTAGGGCTTCATATTTCTAACTGTGCTAATCTCCTAACAGACTTATTTCATGTAGCAAGCACAGAATGTCACATCTTGGTCTTTGTAACCAAATTCAGACCAGTATTGATTAAAAAAAAAGGGGGCAAAATTGAGAACTGAAGCAATTTAACTGGCTAAATGCCCTCAGAATATGGAACATTGACTATTTGGCTAATGGCCTTCCAAAGACTCTATAGATCATCCTGTTGTTTATATGGGGAATTCATTGTGAAAAAACTCCCCTCCTCCCCCAATGATATCCTAGTTTGTGGTATTAAAGAGTTGTCTGGGGACACAGAGAGGCTTAGTGCCTTGCCTCAAGTCACACATTCAACATGGATCAGAAGCAAGTCTTCCAGACTCCAAGATTGGTCTTGTATATATTCTATCAAACTCATATTACTGCTTTCTTCTTCAAATCTCTAAAAACATTATCTATTCACCCTGGATGCTGCAGAGGGAGAGGAGTTGAAACTTAAGTCAAATTCTGGCTGATTAGCAAATTTATGTGTACTATCACCCTTCTATTGATTTCTCATCATTTCAAAGGGCTCTAGTCTCCTTGCATATCCAAATGGAACCTAAAAAATGCATATTCTTACATGTATGTTATATGTTGCATTTTTAATTATCATAATTCATTTTCTTTTTTATTCATTAGAATCAATGGATGTGGATAATAAGAACAAAGAAAGCATAAATCCTGAAACAGGTAAAATTGTCTTCCTTATCAGTTTTAACATGATATTCTCTGTATTTGTTATTGATATCTGTCACTGGAATGAATTTTTAATATAAATAATCAGACTGTGATTTGAATTCTTGTAAGATATCATGCTAAGATTCCCCTTAATATTTTCAATTAGTGCTGACTTCATTTTGCATAAGAATTTGAGTCCAACAGAACATTTGATGACACTCTCTGATCTAGGGCAAGCCATAAAGAAAATGTCTTCATGCCTTAGCAACTAAAGAAAATCAATTTAAACTCTTACTACTTACTCACCAGATGCAAATTATTTAAAAATGTTTGCAAACTGTCCTGCACAGACCATTGTGTTTGTTCTCCTTCCTTCCATTTCTTTCCTAATCCACAAAAATACTGGTTTTCATAATTTCTTTTAATTAGTCCTCAACTTCCTAAATTCTACTTTCAGTTCATCTAGGAATTACCAAAAGCCACCAAACTTGGCTTTTTATAGAATCTAGAGCTCATAAGGGACTTCACAAATCAGTCCTGCCCCCCTTTTTAACAGTAGGAACACTGAGGTCTATAAAGGACCCAAGGTCACACAAGTAAATAAGTAACAGGACTAAAAGTCAAATCTAAGACCTCTGATCCTAGAACCTTCCCATTCTGCCTCCCAGAAGATATTGGATAAGTTTAAGAGAAAGGGACCCAAAACCAAGGCCAGTGAAAGCACCAAGATTGACCTGCACTACCTGCCACTTTGGAAAGGGACTAGCATACCATCATTGCCATGGGTGCTCCCAATAGTAAACCCCTACCATTCCTAAAGCTATGTGTGTTTCTACATATTGAAGTCCATATCAGAATATATATGCATAGATATGCATGGACTTTTGCTGTATCCAGAATTGCATTTGGTGTATCATCATTGGAGTAGCAAGCATATTAATAATTCTTCACAGTTCTTAGTTACAGAGTCTGCATACTGACATGTAAACCTTATTAGACATTGTTTCAAAACAATATTTCATCAAGGGATAGAGTATTAATATGTCCCTAGGTTTGTATTCCCCTGCCCTGAATAAGGACTCACTGCATATATTTTTAGTCTTCTTTGATTAGAATCCTTGTTGTTCTGAACACCATTAAGTAAACACCAAACATGTTTCACATTAACATTTTTAGTCTCCTTTCTAGTACAAGGTAATTAGTCACCAGGCTCCCCTGTTAATAATTCCTTATGCACCACACTAAAGCAAAGATTTCCCCAGTGAGCGATTTGCTGAGCTCTGCTGCTTTCTCCCATGAAGCCACCAGGACTGGGAGCCACTGAGAGTGAAGTATCTCAGTCGTGTTTTATACCTCCCAAAAACACAACCCAGCTTTGCTGGGCTTTGCCAAATTTCTCTTTGCTTTTAGCTGTCAGAATGAGTGTATCTTGAAGGCTTTGTTCTGCCTCGAATAAAACCACAGTACACTTGGAAATACACCGTTGTGTGGAGTAGAAATTTTATACTTGGGTAGAACAAACATATGCATAAAATACAGTGAGATTGGAGACTCCACCACATGAAAGGATGGCCCTGAATATTTTCTCATGGCTGGGTTTGAAGTTAGTCAGATGAACAAGGAATATTTAAATCTCTAAGGTGAACACACACACACATCTGTTCTTATAGTTCATATATATACACATAGTTTATATATACACACACATATATAGCTCCTGGCTCATAGTAAGCACTACATGAATGTTAGATATCATCATTATTATTATTATTAGATATCACATCCGAACTCTAAATTTTAAAGGAAATTTGAATTAGGATGAGGAAATGTGGCCCTTGTTGGTCCCAAAGTCAAGATCCCTCTAAGCTCACCAAGCCACAAGATGCTGAGGCTCTCTGAGTCACATCCAGCCATCTGGGGAACAGACCTCAGCTTTTGCAAATTCACCCAAGACTCTTAGTGATGGAAAGGGCAGATCCTCCATCTTTTCCATCTTTTCTGCTTTACTTTCATCTGGAAGTTATTTTTATCCTCTCCTCTTCCCCCTTAGGAAGCACACCAGGATATGAAGAAAGAGGAGAAGGCGATGAGAACATTTCTAGGAAGCCGGGCAACGTGTTGAAGACCCTGGACCCCATCCTCATTACCATTATCGCCATGAGTGCCCTCGGTGTCCTTTTGGGAGCCATATGTGGGGTGGTCCTATATTGTGCCTGTTGGCACAATGGGATGTCTGAAAGAAATTTATCTGCCCTGGAGAATTACAACTTTGAACTTGTGGATGGCGTAAAGTTGAAAAAAGACAAACTGAACACACAAAATACTTACTCGGAGGCGTGAAAGCCGGGATGAAAAAAGACACGTTGAGGAATTTAAGCGGAAGGACATAACTTGAGCGTGCTGGGGAACTGTTGATCTTCCTTTACTGTACAGGCTGAAACATGCGTTGATGACGCTGAGCCAAGCTTTTCTCAGGAGGTGTGATGAGTAGAGCCGACAGACAAACCTGAACAATCATCTGTATTAACGATCCGAACCATGGACAGTCAGCTTTTTCTGTTGGTTTGATTTAAATAATCAGACGCTGGTGTTGAGACCAAGTAGGATTGACTTACTGACTCCTTTTGTCTTTCCCCCATCCCCTTCTCTCTTTTCCCCTTTTCCTTTGATGGATTTGATTCTAAACTGTGCAAAATCCAAGATGCTGTCACCAAGTGTATTCCGTGGGGTCCCTTCGCTGCCTGTAACTCAGTGCCCAGAAAAGATTGGATTGACCGCCGTGCAGCGGACTCCCGCGCCTGTACTTGTGTATAATTCCCTGTGTTGTGCATAGGCAAAGAAGGGTTAGGCTGTCTTCTTGAGAGAGTACTGTCGCCTCAGTACCGGTAAAGTGTGTCAGCTCTGTTTATGAAGCAATACGGTCCAAGCTCCCTTGATGTTTTCAGTGTTGTACTCCACTTCGTGCTTGTGAACTCCATACAGAAAAACGTGCCATCATCAGCCGTGACTGGCAACTGACCCGAGGGTACCACCGGAAACCGACACAAACAGTCCTTGGCACTGGCTAACCTATGTCCTCCAAAGTGCCTTTTTGTTTGTACTGGTTCTCATTGTATTCACTTGACCTACCCACTCTTTCCCTCTGGTGAAAAGAAGCCCTTATCTCTAATCAAACCCTGGTGGCGTCCTAAGAAAAAAAGTATATTTTAGTGTGAAATGTTACCCCTCTCTCCCCCAGGAAGGCAAGGGCTCGGAAGATTGGGCGACTTGGCTTTGATTGTTCTACTTTTTCTGTAATTCAGTTTCATGTCTCTTGACCCTTTTGTAGAAAGCTGCAATATCCTCTTTTATTGTCCTTTCATATGGAATGTATTTTCAGATGTAAACTTTTTCTTCTCTTCTTACTCTCTCTCTCTCTCTCTCTCCTATCTCTCTGTGTCTTTTCTCTCTTATTAAAAAATAGGCATTTGCCATTGTTGAGGAAAGAAACCTGCAGCTTTAATTTGCTGACAATGGCAAAGGATTTTTACTAGACTTTATGTTTAAAAATAAATAATTAAGGGAAAATTCCTAATTTTACTCCCCCCAAAGTCTAACTTTGGGCTTCTTGTTAACTCTGTAAAGTGACAGTATCCTTTTTCCTTCAACTTTTTACTCACTTAGTCTTTTTTATCCCAAAATCAAAATCAAAATTAACTGAAGTATGTGGGTTCTATGGGGAAAAAATAAATTGGGGGCTTGCCGGGTATATCTTTTATTGAATAGAGTTACAAATGACACCTCAAAGAAAGGCTGAACAAAAGCCATGAAATGCCAATGCTAAATATTCCATTGGAACCTGCTTATTTGGGAGTCAGGTTGACTAAGTAAGGTTGTCAGGTTCCTTTAAACCCCAATGAAACTGTTTGGTTGGAAGATGGGAAGGGAATAAAAAAGCTAGTAGTTAATTAAAAACAAAAACTCTAAATCTTGGGACCAGGAAAGGAGAATGTTCTGAGTTGAGGAAAGTAGCAAACACTAAAAATCTTATCAAAAATTTACTCAGAAGCAGGGGGAACTGGTGGCTCCTGTGAATGAATGCCTCTGGGCTTCTTTCCAAGTCACTGAACAAAGTAGAAGCCTTCTGTGGGGCAGGACTTAGGGCTCCTAACACTATAACAAGCGAGACATCCTGGTATCAAGGCAGCCTGTGAATTATCCCAAAGAAATTGTTTTCCGTGTACTTGTGTCATGTTGTATATAATGATTTATAAGTCTTTCCCCCCTCTCCTGCATAAGGACTGGTCTCTCGGATACACTGGGGAGTCGCATTTGCATCCTAGTGTGGAAAGCCCATTCATCTTGATTTAATTGGATTGGAAATGCTGTTTGTTTCTTGTAAAGTATGGAGGGCCACAAAAGAAGAATAAGTTTTGTCCCCGATGGTGTCTGGTCCAGAAGCAGGACTAAAGCACTAAAGACTTCATTTCTTAGAAGGTGACGGACTTAAAGTTGCCTTCAACTAAGGAAAAATGATACTGCAACTTTAAATTAAAAAGTATCTTGCACTGATAAATATATTTAAAAATTATATGTTTATAAAGTTATTAATTTGTAAAGGCAGTGTTACAGAATGTTCAGTTTATATTGTTTTAGATTGTTTCATAATTTTTAAAACTGTAAAATAACATATTTTTTTCTTTATTGAAAAACTATAAAAAAAACTTCTGTAGTAAAATGATTTCATTTTACTGGTATATTATTGCTTCATGTTTTGTACCATCATGAAATTTTGTGCAAATTTTTTTTACAGAAATTTTTATTTTCTATGACAATAGGACACTTGTAAATTGTTGTTTCAAAATGAACAGTGAAGCCTTAACTTTAAATGACGTTTGTATTCTCAGACACTGAGTAGCATAAAATCCACCTAGAACTGAGCTGTAACTGAAATTCCAAACTATGACTACTACATTCCAAAGAAACAGTTGGATTAAACATTTTCATAAAATAGCCCAAACTTGATGCCTCTTTTTATCCTTGGTTCTCATAATTAGAGAAGATGGTACTTTTTTTCAAGAAAAAGAAAAGTATTACAAGAATGGAATTTTAAGTTAATTGTTACAAAGGAAAGTACTCCTCAGAATAAAAGGGTGAGAAGGCAATCCTTGGTGAATAAACCTTGTTCAGAGTAGATGTTTGAGGTTCAATGTCATGATGACTTAATGAAAGTATAATTTGGGTGAGGATAGAAGATTGGATTATAGGGGAAGAGGATGTAGGTTTTCAATCTCTAATGTTATATCAAGAGGCTCTGTGTTCCATTAACTAAAGCTGTTCTTTATAAGAGCCATAAGAACATGATGGTATATTTTAATGTTATACGTGTTGGGGAGAAAGATGGAAAGAGAGAGAGAGAGAGACAGAGAGAGAGACAGAGAGACAGAGACAGACAGAGAGAGAAAGAAAGAGAGACAGAGAGACAGAGAAAGAGAGAGAGAGAAAGAGAGAGAGACAGAGAGAGAGAAAGAGAGAGAGAGAAAGAGAGAGAGAGACAGAGACAGAGACAGACAGAGAGAGAGAGAAAGAGAGAGAAAGAAAGAGAGACAGAGAGACAGAGAAAGAGAGAGAGAGAGAGAAAGAGACAGAGAGAGAGAGAAAGAGAGAGAGAGAAAGAGAGAGAGAGAGAAAGAGAGAGAGAGAGAGAGAGAGAGAGAGAGAGAGAGAGAGAGAGAGAGGAGAGAGAGAGAGAGAGAGAGAGAGAGCATCATGAATATATACAAGGGACCACAGAAGTCATCTTATAAATGAGGAAAATGAGACCTCATGGAGGTAAAATAACTTTTCTATAATATAGTTAGTAGGCATAAGGGAAGGAAGGGATTTGAACCTAGGGCCTCTGACTCCACAGCCTATCCACTCACAAATATATACATTCATTTTCCTTTTAGGGACAACTGCCAAATTGCATATGGTAGAATCATTACCAACCATTCAATAGTCTTTGAGGAAGTTCCAATTCCATCTGGAAAAATAAAAAAAGCTGAGGTGTTGTAACATCAACATGATGTTTTTTGGAAAGATTGTTCCAGAATAACCATTAGCTCCTCCTGTCCCTTTTGATTTAGCAACTCCCCAAATCCCAACCATTCTCCTTTTTCTTTCCTTGGTTATTTTAGAAATGCTTAATTCTAGGTATATTTGGTACATTGCAGCACCCTATTCTTTCTAAGGATATATTTCCCTGAGAGAGAATCTGCTCTCTGTGTTTTTATTTCTATTCATTCTCCTCTTTCTTTCCCTAAACCAAAAATAAAGGAACTCTTTTTTTGTAAAATTGTAAGCAAAAGGCAGTTTTGCCAGGGTTGATTAATAATCCCCGATTAATGATGTCACTATAAAATGATACCTTCCCTAAACAGAATTGCTAGGAATAAAGCTGTTGTCAGCTATTCCTTTTCAGCTAAAAAATATTTTCTTATAAATAATTTTCATTTGATCGTAATAGCAGCCCCTCTCCCCAGTGAGGTGTAGTATAGTTGTCATTGCTTTCAATTAAGAAATAAGGGAACTGAGATTTAACTTGACTAATATTACAAAGTAGCTCAATGGAAGAACAAAAAATTGAACCAGACTCATCATCTAGAAGTAATGAAAGGGGCCTCAAAGACTACCTAGTCTACCTCTTCAAATTACATATGAGGAAACTAAGGCTCAAAGAATGGAAGTAATTTTTCCAAAGTGTCATAAGTAGGAATCAGAGGCAAGATCTGAATTCAAGTCCTTTGGCTTCCAAATCAGTGTTCTTTCTCCCATGTCTTGCAATCTCACTACTTACTCTCTAATAGTGACATGACAGGTTAGAATAAATGCAGAGGTGTGTTTTAAAACAAACAAAGCAAATGTACTATGTAAAATTTCCCTCTTTTTGATTTCCTTGAAAGGCCACACAGACATGACAACTTTTTTTACTTATCCTTTTCAGTATTCAAGGTTAACAAAACTGAGCATTTCCCACTGTGTTTAATGAGCTCTGTGCATGTCCCAAATTCAGGAATTAAATAAATCACAAGAATTTAAGCACTTTAAAATACAAAGATTATTCATGGCTTCATTGCCTTCCTTCCCCCATAACTTGATTAATTGCCAATTGGGTTAAATTGCCCTGCTTGAATGTGCAGTTTCAATTAAGAATCTGTCCCATTCCCACATGTTTTAGCTTCCCAATGGTAATGACACCAATTTCTGTTGGAAGTAAGAAGTAATCACATAAAGACTAGTTTCACTTTCCCCAAATAAGTGATTTTTGAGGAGAACTTCAGCCTACATCTGAGTGATATAGACTGTATAGGTAATAGAACTTAGCACTAAAAATGCTTATGATAAATCATAGGTATCCTTCATCCAAAGTGGCCCCAATTAGCACCATTTAATACCATTAAAGCATTATATCCAAATGTCATAATAGTACTGCAAAATACCCCTCTCTCTTTGTTCCATCCCTTCTGCCTAAAAACACATATCCTCTTTCTTGAAAGTGTCTTCACTTGATCCTTCTATTCCTGCTTGTTAGCATTTTGTATTTTTTCCTTCCTTTCTGAACTAAATTCCTTTTTTTCCCCAAAGGTATTTATACTTGATTTATACTTGATCCATGACATCTCCCTTTCCTGGAGTGAATCTAACTTCCAGCCGCATCATTCAACTGAGACTGCTCTCTCCAAATTTACCATTGTTATCTTATTTGCCAATTTCATAATGCTAAATCTCCTTGACCTTCCTGCAGCATGTGACATTGTTGATCCTCTCTCCCTAAATACTCTCTCTTTGGATTTTCATGACACTTCTCTTCCTTAGTTCTTCTCCTATCTATCTGACTCTTCCTTCTAACAATCCTGGGCTGGATCTTATCTATGCCATGCCCAGTAATAGTAGGCATCCCCATCTTGTTCTGAACTCTTTTCTCTCTATGACTTCTCACTTGGTAATGACATCAGTTTCCATGGGTTCACTTATCATCTCTATGCAGTTGATTTCCAAAATCCTGCATCACCATCTTCCTATTAGATATTTTGAAAGGGATGTCCAATAGACAATTCAAACTCCATATGTCCCAAAGAGAATGCATCATCTTATCCCCAAAGATTCTCCTCTTCTAAGCTTTCATATCAAACATAAGCTACTCTTTTTTTGGCATTTAAAGCTCTTCACAGCCTGGATTCTTCAGATCTAGTTTTCTTAAAATCTCCTTCACAAATTCTATAATCCATCCATACAGATTTATTTGCTGTTTAATATATAAATATTCCATCTCCCATCTCTGTCACACTCACGGTCCCCCATTCCTGGAATTCTCTCTTCTCACTTCCACATCTGAGAATTTGAATCAGACCTTCCACAGGAGGGTATTCTGGCTGTGACTCTGAAAAAAAGGAGGAAGTGATTCTGCATTGAATAGAAAATCTGCATTATATGAATAAGAAAAATAAAGAAATTTCTCAGATTAAATTATTAATAAAGTCAAATCAACAAACATTTATTAAATGCTTGCTATGTGTCAAGCACTCTGTGTTAAGTACTAAGAATATAAAGAAAAGCCAAAAAATAAATCTCTGTTCTCAAGAAACTTATAGTCCAAAGGCGGGGTGGGGCAAAAAGTCAAAAGGATCATTAATGTTGCTTAAAAAAATAAAAAGCTTTGATGGGCAAAGATTAGGAAGAAAAAAGTAACGTCATAAAAAGAAAGGACTTAGCACGTTGCTAATAAAACTTTCTAGGATAACCAAATGTTCCTATGTTAAATATATTTTATAATATACTATATGGGGTAGCAATTTCCAAAATTTAAATGCAATGAAATTAACAAAACTAAAGCTAAACTGAACATATTTCAACTTTCGTTTAAAATCCATTCATAATCAAAAATCTTATGTCATAGGGTTCTTTTCTAAAATATTACTGTGCCCATGAGAAAGGCTGTTTCCTGTTCTGTTGTTCTTAAAGTTTTTATTGATTTTTTCTGTTTGTTATTTCATTACAGTTATCCCAAGTATCCCTCCCCTTCCCTTCACAGAGAGTCATTTCATATAATGAACAAATTTTCCTTTAGAGAAGAAAAAAATTAGCACAGCTGTTCAATACACGGGGGGGAAAAATTCTGAAAATATGTGCAATATATTGCAAACCACTCATCTCCACAAAGTGGGAGGTTGAGGTATCCTTTCAAATTTCATGATTTGAGCCATGCTTGATCTTAATAATTTTGTAACATCTCCTTTTGAGGTTTTTTTTTATTTTGATGTATTTATTTCCATTTCCATTGTTGTGGTTACTGTGTGTAATATTTTATTGATTCTGCTTATTTCACTTTGCATCAGTTCATATAAATCTTTCCATGTTTCTCTCCCTTTATCACATGTATCATTTTCTTATACAATAGTGATATTCCATTACATTCATGTATCCCAATTTGTGGACATTTACTTCATATTTAATTTTTTGCTATCACAAAAAGTACTATTAGAAATATTTTGGTGTATATGGTGACTTTTTTTTTTTATTAATAGTCAGTTTCCTTGAAATAGAAGTCCAGTAATGAAGTATTTGGTACAAAGAGTATGGATGTTTTATTCACTTTATTTGTATAACTCCAAATTCCTTTCCAAAATGATTAAAGCATTTCGCAGCTCCACCAATAATATACTCATACTGACCATTCCATAACTATTCCAATATTAACTATTGACATTTTTTGTCATTCTTTTTGCCACTTTTCAGGCTATGAGATGAAACTTTAGCATCATTTTGATTTGCATTTTCTCTTATTACTGGTGATTTGGAGCATTCTTTCACATAGTTGTGAATACTTTGCAATTCTTCTCTTGAGAAATACTCATATTGATGATTCAGACTAGTTTCAAATGGTCTTGTGATGGAGAGAGCCATTTGCACCCAGAGAGAGGACTGTGGGGACTGAGTGTGGATCACAAAATTGTATTTTCACTTTTTTATTGTTGTTTGCTTGCATTTTATTTCTTTCTCATTTTTTCCCTTTTGGTTTGATTTTTCTTGTGTAGCAAAATAATTGTGGAAATATGTATAGGAGAATTGCACATGTTTAACATATTGAATTACTTGCTGTCTTGGAGATAGGGAAGAGGGAAGGGAAGGAAAAAATCAAAATACAAAGTTTTGCAGAGGTGAATACTGAAAGTTATCTGTGCATATCTTTTGAAAATAAAAGGCTTTAATAAAGAAACCAAAAAAATCAAGCATAAATTAAGATCAGAGAGACAGACAGAGAGAAATACTCATATCCTTTGGCCAATCCCTGTTCGGTTAAAAAAAAAAAATTTATCTATGGTTTGGATTAAAGCATAGATAAAATGGTTAAGTTCATGGATGGCACAAAACTAACAATGGAGATGTCAGAATTAGAATAAAGAATTCAACAAGCTGGAAGCATAATGAAATTCAATAGGGATAAACATGAAATCTTACACTTGGATCCAAAAAACAATCAACTTCAGAAGTACAAAATGGTGAAGGTATGGGCTATAAAGCAGATTATATGGGAAAAGCCTATGATTTCCAGTGGATTGCAGGAACATTTTGAATAAGCATTGGCAGTAATGTGTACTACAATGGATAGAACCCTGGACTTGAAGTTTGGAGGATCTAATTCAAATGTGACCACAGACACTTAGCAGCTGGGTGATTCTGAGCAAGTCGCTTAACCCGACAGCCTCAATTTTCTCATCTATAAAATGTGATTAATAATAACAATTACTTCACAGAGTTGTTGTGAAGAACAAATGAGACAATATATGTAAAGTTATTAGTACAGTGCCTGGCCAAATAAACAGTGCTTAATGAAATCTCATTTAAGCCCCCTTCCTTTTAATATGTGACACTCAAATATGGAACTATGCCCAAAGGGCCATCAAACTGTGCATACTTTTTGACCCAGCAGTGTTTCTATTGGGCCTATATCCCAAAGAGATCTTAAAGAAGGGAAAGGGACCCACAGGGGCAAAAATGTTTGTGGCAGCTCTTTTTGTAGTGGCAAGGAACTGGAAACTGAGTGGATGTTCATCAACTGGAGAATGGCAGAGTAAATTGTGGTATGTGAATGTTATGGAATATTATTGTTTTGTAAGAAATGACCTGCAGGATGATTTCAGAGAGACTTACATGAACTGACTGAAATGAGCAGAATCAGGAGGTCATTATACATAGCAACAACAAGACTATACAATAATCAATTCTGATGGGCGTGGCCCTCCTCCACAGTGAGGTGATTCAGACCAGTTCCAATGGTCTTGGGATGGAAAGAGCCATCTGCATCCAAAGAGAGGATGATGAAGACAATGTGATTCACAACATAGTATTTTCGTCTTTTTGTTATTGTTTGCTTGCTTTCTGTTTTCCTTCTGATTTTTCTTGTGCAGTATGATAAATGTGATAAGTATGGAAGAATTGCACATGTTTAACATATATTGGTTTACTTTTTGTCTAAGAGAGAGGTACAGAAAAGGAAGGGAAAAAAATTTTGAACTCAAGTTTTTGCAAAGGGTGAATATTGAAAATTATCTATGCATATATTTTGAAAATGAAAAGCTAAAAGTAAAATAAAATAAGATGTGATGTTCAGAACTGGGTGTACATTATCTGATCAAATAATAATTTTTATTAATTTTATAATTATAAATTTTTTGACAGTACATATGCATGAGTAATTTTTATAACATTATCCCTTGTATTCATTTTTCCAAATTTTCCTCTCCCTCCCTCTACTCCCTCCCCTAGATGACAGGCAATCCCATACATATCAAATGTGTTACAATATAACCTAGATACAATATATGTGTGTAAATCCAATATTCTTGTTGCAAGTTAAGAATTGGATTCCTAAGATATAAGTAACCTGGGTAGAAAGACAGTAGTGCTAACAGTTTACATTCACTTCCCAGTGTTCCTTTTCTGGGTGTAGCTGTTTCTGTCCATCATTGATCAGCTGGAAGTGAGTTGGATCTTCTTTATGTTGAAGATATCCACTTCCATCAGAATACATCTTCATACAGCATTGTTGTTGAAGTGTATAGTGATCTCCTGATTCTGCTCATTTCACTCAGCAATCTGATCAAAGAATAAAGTAGGATCATCATTACCCTCACTTTGGATTGATGGCCAAATTCAATCCAAAAATAAATTCAATCTAAAATAACAAATATGTATCAAGTACCTCGTGTATGCAAATTGCTTCTCTTTAGGTAACTTAAGGTAGTAGTAGCTCTTTTGATTCCCCCATTTTATTCTTTATAATTGCTATTAATGAACTAGGAGAATTTTAGAGGCAAGAGTTCAGGATGACAAAAGCACTCCAAACCAAGGCAGCATGGACATATTTTTAAAGGGTCTTGGCTTATTTGGCCTGGAGAAAAGAAGTCACAGACAGTAATTTTCAAATATTTGAAGGTCTGACTTGTGGCAGAGAGATTCAACTTCTTCTTTGCTCCAGTGGCAGGAAAAAAAACCAATGGGTAGAAGTTATAGGGAAGTAGAATTGGAGTCAACATAAAAAAAACCCCTAATAACTAGAGGCATTAAGAAGTATAATAAGCTACCTCCTCACTGGAAATCTTCAGGCAGAAGCTAAACAATCAGTTCAGATGGATTTCATAAACAGGATAATAATAATAATAATGTATTTATAATGCATACCATGTCCAAGCACTTTACAGTTATATTGTCATTTGATCTTTATGACAACTCTACAATATATGTGCTATTACTATCCCTATTTTACAGATGAGGAAACCAAGGCAAACAGAGGTTAAGTGACTTGCCCAGATTCACACAACTAGTGTCAGAGGCCAAATTCAAACTGAGATTTTCCTAACTCCAGGCCCAGTGGTCTGTCTATTACCTCACCTAGTTACATGATTCCATTCCATTCAATTGACAATTATTTATTAAACTCCGACATTTAAGGCATTATGCTAGGCCCTGGAGATACAAAGGTATTACACAGAACCCACAACCAAAGTGTGAAGAAAAATTGGAATTAAGGTTGATGTAGCTTCATTCCAATGATAAGATTCAGTGATCCTATGAAGTATTAGCCAATAGATATTTTTAGCGGAATAGAGTTTTGTAGCAGGTTTTTCCTACCCAAAAAACCTGGTAGGAAATGGTAAGCAGATCCCTACACTAGGAGGCTCATCCCCATCAGGCCATAGGCTCTCAGTAAATAGATATCTCCTTTTCATAACCCTGCCTTGTGACTGGAGATGGAAGCACCTGATTAACGGGAAAATGTGTCTGTCTGCCATTATGCTCTGGCCTGTAAATGAACTGCTGGAGCTGACCTTAGAAGAGAGAGCTCTCCTTCTTGAGTAAACTAAACTCCTGGAAACATTAACGAGCGTCCCATGCTCAGCAGCTGGAGAGAAGCCCCTTGCCATTTATCTTTCAGCTCCTGAGTCCCCCTCATAATGCTCGACACAGGTCAGTTCCTTGTCCTTCTCAGTACCTTTGCTCAAGGACAATGTGATATGAAGATTGCACCGGTAGGGCTGTTCTCCATGGAGTCCTGCCAAGAAAGCGCCTAATCTCCTATTAGGGTTCTCATACATCCCATTTGATGCAGGCTCTCAGCATTTTCAAGGCTGATTGAATTGCTCTAACATGCAGCACACATAATTTCTTAAAGCCGATCTCACCATTATTATTCTCAACTCTTTCTCAGTGCTTTTGCTCCTAACTCGAGCCCTCCATCTAGAAGGTGCTTAGTGATTCAGAGCCCAAAGCATAATTCTTTCTTATGTCAATATTTCATTTCATCAACATTCAAAGCTGCCCAAGCCCGGCCATCCCTTAGCAGGAACAAAAAGCCTGTCACATCTCTGTCTCCTTTTTTTTTTTTTTTTTTTTTTTTTAATATCACCAAAGTGACCACTTATTCCCTTGAATGATTCCGTTCTATTTATTTGTGAGTTTAGACTATTGGTTGTTCATTCTCCCTGGCCTTTTATTTAGTTTTTCTGAATACTAACATAAGCGTTTCCTACTCTGTGCTGATCAGCTGAACCAAGGTTAATCCAGGGGTAAGTCTTAGAAGAAGCCGGGAGTTCTACTATAGAACCAAGGCTCAGCTCAGTTAGAATAACAAGTGCCAGGGAGGGAGCACAAAATACCAAAAATGCTAGACCGAGGACAGGATTATCAGGACTTAGTCCCAAGGTGGCAAAATTTAGAATACAACATTTGTGCTCCCTCAGCAAATAGAAACAACTGAACGTGGAACCTAGTTAGCAAGAAAAATTCATTAAAATAAGTTAGAAGTTATTAGATGATGTATTTCCCCTCCTAGCCCACTAGCTCTGTAGCTTTAGCCCAGGTGAGTACCTCTCCACCAGGCCTTGCCTTGCTCCATCTCTTTGATGGTTGTCTAGCCATTTTCAAAGGTACCTAGAGTCTCTCCTTTCACAGGGTCTTGTGCCCTTATGTCTAAAGTCTTACCAACCTCTCAACTAAAAGCACATTTTTCTGGCCCAAAAATGCCACATTACCAATTCTGACCCTGAGTTTAGCTAAAGCTAAAGGGTTAGTCACACATACTTCACTGATTTTAATACGGATTGCCTAGAGCAGATCAAGACAGAGACATCTGAGCTGAGCAAATGGGATTAGTCAAATGGAGTCAGGCAACAAATAGGGAATCCCATGATGGAACAAGCAGGCTTTGGAGGAGACATAAAAGCTAGGGGATGGAGGAGGAGGGGACAATCATAAGTAAGGGAGTCAAAAGCAGGAACTGAGGAAGAGCAGTTCATGAGACATATAGGTACACAATTGTCAAAAAAAAATGTCAAAAAATTAAGTAAAACTGCAAGAAGTCTAGGATCATAGACTACAGATAGGATAGCTCTCCGAGGGAAAAACTGGAACCCTGGGACCAATGGGACATCCAAATAGTCCAGCAAAGGTCATTCTGGGAAGTCTTACTTTAATGGAATCATCAGGGTTGACCAGGATTAAGAATGGTGGACTAGAAACTGGTGAACATGGAATCTTACAGGATGTGAGATCATATCCTGATTCTGCCTCTGACCACATATGATCCTTGGACAAATTGTTCCACCTGAGCTTTGCATATTCATTTATAAAATTAAAGAACCAATGAAACAATCACAAAAGTCTCTTTCAGTTCCTATCAGTGGTACAGAAGGAAAAGTGAGGGAGAAGAGGGTTAGGGAGGGAGTGTCTCTGATTTATTCCTAATGACCAAGGCCAAAATATGTAATGATATATTTGCTTGGGTTTCCGAAGACCAGAGAGCTGCCATGCAGACTCATGGCCCCAAAACAAACAATGATCCATCACACTTCCTAAAATAATAATAATAACTCACATGAATATCTAGGCAGTGTGACATAACATAAACACTACTGGAATTTGAATCAGGAAGCCCTGTTTTCAAATCCAACCATAAACATTTAATAGCAAGTTATTTAACCTCATTCAGAGTTTTCTCCTCTGTAAAATGGGGGGGTGTTTAAATTTGACAACCAATAAGGTCACTCCCAGCTTTATCTAAAAGCCTATGATTCTGATCTTCTGAACCCTATGAGGCAGGTGGTGAGTACACCATTATCCCCATTAAACAGGTAATAAAATTGGTGCTCAGAGAAAGTCCAAGGTAACTCAGCTAATAATGGAAGAGACACTAAGATCAGTATTCTTGGCCCTAGATTCTACTGCCTTCATCTGAGAAAACATTTTATTGTCTAGATGCTTCAAAAACAATAACAATTATGAGTTTTAAATGACAGAAAAAGAGTTTATATTTTATTCTAGAAGTCATCAGGAGATCCTGGAGTGGGTGACTGACCCTGTGAGATCCCCACAAATATCAATCAGGCAGATCTGTCCAGGTTGGAGTCCAGATTGGAAAGGAGAGAGAGCCTGGAGGCAAGAAAGCCAATTAGGAAGCAATGTTTTGGCAGTGATCAGAGGTGATTAAAAACCTGAATAGGGTGGTAGCTGTTAAGATGACTGAAAAATCCAAGAGTTTCTGGTAATTGATAATCAATTTATTAATTAAATTAGCAAATAATGTATAAATTGAGATCAATGTTTTGTTTTGTTTTTTTAAATAACCAAAGAGCCTTCATGGAGGTCATTGAATGTTTAAATACCTTTGGAAAAGTGGGTATCCCTGAGAAGCAGAGATTAACTCTGATTGGTGAACAATGAAATAATGAATATTATAATGATATGAACATTATATGATGAACAAATATGAACATTATAATGATAACATAATGAATATTATAATGATAATTTCTAACAAGGAGCTGGAGAACATGACTTTAATCGTGTCAGCACTCCTAAATCATTCTGCCTCCAGCAATCTGTACAAAAGAATCAATTTTCCATCCAGTCCTACTTAGATTGAACAATGGTAGAGTTACATAAGAATTATATCTAGATAAAATGGTTTGGGTGGGGTTGGAAATGTCCTTGAGAAACTGGGCTTTAAATGAGAAAGCAAAAAGAGGATCTTTGGATCTCATCTATAAAAATGGCTATTTATATAAAAAAATCATTTCTGCCACTGTGTAAGAGAAGGGAAGAGATACAAGAGATGCTAGGATGGTAGAATTGACAAGATTTGGCAACTGGTTGTATCTGAGAGTGAGAGAGAGAGAGTGAAAAATACAGGCTAATTCTAAACTCATAGACCTGGGTGACTAGAATAGGGCACCTCACACAGAAATAGAGAAATTAGGAAAGGGGTTGGATTTGGAGTTGGGGCAAAGATAACGCCTTATGTATTGGACATGTTGAATTTGAGATACCTATCAGACAATTAGGTGGAGATACCTAACAGGCAGTTGGTATTACAGGATCAGGGATCAGGTAAGAGATGAGAGCTATAGATGCACTCTGGAAGTCCTCTGCCTATAGAGTCAATCTGCATATGGAATCCACAGAAGTTGATGAATTCACAGAAGCACCAAGAAAATGAGTCTAGAGAAAAAAGGCAGACCAGCACAGAGTCCTGGCATATACCCACACAAAGGGAGTGTGAAATGCGTACTGATCCAGCAAAGGAAACTGAGGAGTGATTAGGCAGGTAAAAGGAATTTACCAATGGAGGTTATAATTTTGATAAGTTCTCCCAAGTCGAAAAGAAATCTAATTCTGTTTTAATGACAGTCTGGTGGCTAAGGATTAGGCTTGCTAAGGCCAGAGAATACTCTCAGTGGATGACAACTAAGTGACTAATTCATTGACCAGAGAAACTTATGACACCAAAGAATTGCCCTCATTTTGGGGCTTGCCCCCATCCTTTCCACTTTAACAGTGAAGAAGAAAAAGAAAAATAAGATATTAAGAAAAACATGATTCTTAGACTATCTATAAACAATTTTATTTTAAATACACTAAGTGAGAGATCGTTGTCCAATTACTAATAATTGATATACTATTAGAGGAAAGGAACCACTTTGATATAAATATCCTCAGTATAAAATTGGAAAGCAAAAGTTGCATCCAGTGGAAAAATGATTCAGGGGTTCTCCTTGGAGAGGTAAATAAAGGAGCTGGCAGAATTGGTTCTCAACATGTACCAGAAGGCAGTTAAGAAACAGCATTCCATGAGGTGCTTGATCATATTGCCTTGAAATGTTCATAATGAGTATAAGCAAAAAAAACCACCAGGAAGATAATTGTAGCTGATACACCATCTGTTGCAGAGAATACAAAGGTAGAGAAATTTCATGAAGAAACCGATAAGATCCTGCAAATAAATTCAACATACATCTCAGTCCTTCTCACTTCAATACGAGAACAGGCATGGAGGAAAATAGCAAAACATCCTAAACCATGATTTAGGATTAAGAAATTATAAATTACAAGTTTCATGTTTCATGTCACAAATACTTCAAGAAAGTTGGATACATGTGAACATGGTGATTACTAATGTCACATCCAAAAAATAAAAGTGAGACTATCTTAACATATAAGATATAGCTGCTTATCAATATTAGTATTATTGACAATAGTAGTTAACATTTTTATAGAGTTTTACGGTTTGCAAAATACTTTGTTAGCACAGTGCCTGGTGCTTAGTAGGCATTTAATAAATGTTATTGTTCCTTTTGATTGTATTTGACTCTTCATGACCAAATTTGGAGTTTCCTTGTTGAAAAAATTAGGGTGATTTGCCATTTTTTCCAGCTCATTTTAAAACTGAAACAAACAGGGTTAAGTCACTTGCCAAGGATCACACAACTGAGTAATTTGAACTTGGGTCTTCCTGACTCCAAGCCCATCCACTGTTCCACCTAGTTGTCCCTCTTTAATAAAGGCTTCTTAACTTATAACATTTTATCATCACAATAAATCAATCTTACTACGTCTCTGTGGTATGTACATGCTATGTGTCAGGCACTGTGCTAAGCTCTGAATATTTTTTAAAGGCAAAAGACAGTCCCTGTTCTCAAGGATTTAATGGTCTAATGGAGAGAAGACATGAACACTGTTACAATATATAGATATAGATTATAATGTTTGTGTGTCTTGTTTATACATAACTACATGGGGTTTTCAGGGAGGACTAGCAGCTCTGGTGTGAGGGCTTACCAAGCCCTTTTCAGGCTGTTCATCCATCTTTAGTCCACTTGGTACCCAACTTTCACCTGTGCCTCCAAGAAGCCTGTAGCTTGTGCAGCAGCCCCTCCCTTTAACCAGGATAAAGGTAACTGACAGATTTCAAATCTGTTGGTGAGTTAGTAGGATGTCTAATGTGAAGATTTCCTCTGGGGAGAATGGGCAGGTGAGAACAAATTGTTCCAGTGGCCCTGAACATGGCTGAGGTGAGCCCTGAGGAGCACTTAGAATTTGATCAGACATCAAAGATGTCAAGATCATCCTGGGCCATCCCCAGTCATCTCATTTGGGCTTGACACTGGAATTTTATGATTCTGGAACAGAGAGAGAGAGGGGCTGATAATTTCATGTAACTAAACATCACCTGGTGAATCATTGGTGCTCTAAAAACAAAGGACAAAACAATAATATAGTCATATATAGTGCATGCAAATATGCACAGTATTTAATTTGTACATATACATGATAAAACTCCATAGAGAAAATAGTTTGTACATATATATGTATACACTTATATGTATATAAATATGTGTGTGTGTGTGTGTGTATATATGTATATGACAAATTGAAGATAATCAACAGAGAGAAGGGATTAGCATTATAGGGGATCAGAAAAGATTTCTCATAGAAGGTGAAATTTTAGCTAGAACTTGAATCCAGGCAAGCCAGGAGGCAGAAACTACAGATAATCCTCATCAGTAATGAGCATAACCTGGATGAAGAGCCATCAAATCTGTTATTTAGAAAGAAAGAGAAGACACAGAAAGGGTGACCATTGGCATTGAAGGCTACAGAGAGATCAAAAAAGATAAGGACTGAAAAAAAAGCCACCCAATTTGAGAATTAAGAAAACATTGGTAACTCTGGAGAGAGCTCCTCCAGTTGAGTGAAATCAGAAGCCAAACTATAGAGAGTGAGAAGGAAATAGAAGCATCAACTGTAGATGAAAGAGGAATCTCTAGTTATGTGAGATGAGGAAGAGGGGAGAGCAAGGAGCTATTGATGGATGACCTCAATTTTTTCAGTGAGATATGAGGTGAGGTTCTCAGCTGAGAATGTGAGAAAACTAGGAGAGGCCTAAGGAGGGATGAAAAGGTTGGGAAGAGCCCTGATAGTGAGATGATTGAAGAGATATTAAAGGATTGTTTGACATTGTGAGGGCCCACTTGAGAGTATGAAACAAAATTTATAATGGACTCAGTAATCCCAATTTCATGATTTTCTCCAGCTTCATTGAGCAATACTTATAAGTGATACAGGGCTGAGGCTTGGCCAAAGGTAATGAAGGATTCAAGAGAACCTCACTAAGGCATCAAAAGGAAAAATGAGGAGAGTGTTGGGATGATGTCCTGAGAAAGAACTGAGGAGTCAAGGGATTGGAGGTCAATGTCAAAGAACAGACTTTGGGTTTTCAAGGCAGAGGAAAAGGTGGAATTACAGCAGATTGTGATTAAATAAGAGAATTTCAAAGTGCTGTGGTACAACAACATTGACTGAGGTGTAGCATTATTATCCCCACCTTATAATTGGGGAAACTGAAGCTGACAAGCAGTGACTTGCCTGGGATGACACAGCTAATAAAAGTCTGCGCCTGGATTCAAACTCAAGTTTTCCTGACTCCAAGCACTGCAGATGGTGGTTGCACACCTATTGTGTCACCCAGCTTTATATAGCATTTTTAGATTTGCAAGAGACTTGATGAATACTATCTCACTGATCCTCACACTGACCTGTGGGACAAAGTCCTGAAAGACATTTCAGATTAGCTGTAGTCAGACAACTGACCAATTGAAACAAAAGTCACAGAGTTGACCAGTTAAAACAAAAATCAACAGATAAAGGGAGGACATTTTTGCATAAAATAAAATTTACATACATAAAATTTTATTTTACATATATGTAAAATAAAAACATCAATTATTTTTATTACCATTTGCTATAGAAGTTTAACCAATATAAAATGGCTGAAACTACAAGGAAGAAAAAAAAGAACCCAGAAACAACCCCATCAGCCTTCATTTAAAAAGGTATTGTAAGTAATGTTAATACCAACTTAGAATGCCAAGTCATTTATAAAACAAAAAAGGTCCAAAGGATGGTTTGGGGCAGGATTATCTTTACAAAACAGTGAACAATAGTAGAAAAGAGAGTCCACTGGGAAATTTGACATGAAATCCAAATTAAGCAGGTGAATCCAAGATCTTTTACATATAAAACTATAAGAAAAAAAAAGTAGAAAGTGGAACACACTTGGCAGCCTTCATACAAATTATCTATTTTGATCAAAGACAATGACATTTTAAAACACTTGGATAGTCAGGTAGTGCAGGGGATAGAGTCCTCCTAAAGAAAAGCAGACCCGAGTTCAAATTCTATCTCAGACTATGTGACTCTGGACAAGCATTTAACTTCTGCTTGCCTCGATTTCTTCATCTGTAAAATGAGAAGAATAAAAGCACCTATCTCCCAGGGTTGTTACAAGGATAAAATGAGACAACACTTATAACCCTTAAAGTACAATATAACTACTATCATTACTATTCATTTATCTATCCATTTAACTCATTCATTTATTTATTTATTACAGCCCAATTCACTGTAATATATAAGGAAGCAGAAAATGTTCTTAAAAAATCAGGAATGTTGGCAGACCTAGAACAAGGATACAGTCTTTTTGATGGTGGTTTATGTGTGTTCCCAACATTTTCCCTATCCAGCCCACCTCCAACCCACCTCATCACTACTCTACTCCAGTAGTTGACATTTATAGCATCTATAGATGTTTTAAGTATTTAAGTTTTCAATTCTATTTGGTTTACCAGAATTTGACTCAAGTCTCAGCTCTGCTAAATATTAGCTATGTGACTTTAAGCAAGTTTGCACAATGGATAAAATGCTGGTTCTGGAGTCAGGATCAACCTGAGTTCAAATCCAGCCTCAAACACTTAGCAGCTCTGTGACTTTAGATCAGCTATTTAACCCTTGCTTGTCTAAGTTTCCTCAATCAGTAAGAAAGAAATAATAACAATCCATAGGGTTATTGTGAGTATTGAATAAGATAATAATTTTAAAATGCTTAGCAGAGTGCCTGGCATATTATCAGCACTATATAAATGTTAGCTATTATTATTGTCATTCTGTACCTATCCAAGGGGAACAAATGTAACAAGGTTGTTGTCATGAACTTGTATCATAAACCATAAAACTACATGATTTTAATTATTATTACCTGTGAGGTATACAAATGTGGTTAGATAATGTATTCACAAGAATGAGTTTGTCCAATTTTCCTCTTTTATCATTATCTCTTAAAAAGAACAAAGACATCTGAATAAATGGATCATAAATCCTAGAATATAAAGAAGAAGCTTTAGAGCTTGAGAGTGTAGACTACTATAAATTCAACTTAGTTATATTTGTTAAGCATCTAGTATTTACATAGTTCTATGCTAGATTCTGGAAATAGTTCAATGGACCTTTGGTCCCTGAATAACTCTAGTGGTTCATATCTCAAGTCACTCATAATGTCTTATCCATGTCATCCAATAAACTCTTCAGGGAAGGTTCCATACGAAATGCTAGGAATCTCCCTCCATATTTCATAGCATTGCATCAGTACCAGAGCAGTTCATTGAATCCATCTATCATCCCTTGATCTGAATATGTGAAAATGAAAGGCACAGTCCCTGCTTCATAGAGTTGACAACCAAACGTAGGGCAAGATGGAGAGAAGTTGCATAGCCAAAAAGCCATATGGGAGAGTCCTGAACATCTAGATGTAAAATATTAAAAAGAAATATAAGGAGAGTAGGAATAATAGCAGTAGTTGTAGGTAGCAGTACTAATGGTGGTGATATAAGCAGCAAAGTAGTAGTAGCAGGAATAGTAATGATATTCAGCACTTATACGATTCTCTAAAGTATTCAAAATGTTTTTACCATACTTGATATGACTGTGAACTAAATGCTGCTGTTATTCCCATTTAACAGATAAGAAAAATGAGGTTTATAAAGAAATTAAAGGAAATGGTGGAAAGGCCAACAGGTTCTTGAAAACTGGCCTTTTTTTCTTCCCAGCATGTTAGGTTATGATAGATACTCATAGTCCCTTACTCAGTTAGATAAATGGCCCAATGGATATATCATCCCTGGAGTCAAGAAGATTCATCTTTGTGAGTTCAGATCCCTATCCTTAAACACTAACTAGCTGAATCATTCTAGGCAAGTCATTTAACCCTGTTTGCCTCAGTTTCCTCATCTGTAAAATGAGCTGGAGAAGGAAATAGCAAATCAGTCCAGCATCTTTGCCAAGAAAACCTCAAATAGGATTACAAAGAGTTAGTTCTGTCTGAAGCAACTCAACAACAACCAAGTTCCTCACCCTTTATGCAGGAAACTAAGATTTGAAAACATTTTGCATTTTAAGAATCTTGGGAAAGGGACTTACTTTTAAAAGGAAATATCATTTTAGGCCCAACTTTCCCATTATGCTCAAAGTCTCTTTTGAATGCAATAAAAAATTTCTGTAAGGTAAAAGAACTCAGAATTGGTGCCAAATGGTGATGTGGCTGTTGGCTTTGGTAAGAAGCCAGTCATTTTAAATTCCCTTGGGATACAAGGCAATTGAATTAATATTTATAAAATACTTAGAGACGCACATATAGAAGTATACAAGTGTGAAGTGTTCTTATTATGAAATTGTAAGGTAAAGAGAACCTCCTAATTCAGAACAGCTGATTGCCATCCCATATTCCCTTCTAGTCCCCAAATTGAGTCCATTTTTCTGAATCCATGAGAATGTGTTATGCAAAGCATATGTCAAATGCTACAATTCAATTTAGCTGTTTTGTAAGCAAAGTAAAGAATTGTAGTCCTGAAAGAACTAAAGTGATTTAATTTCATTTCCTGAGTGAGCCCAAGACACCATAGAATACAATGAAACAGGGCAAAACATTCACATTTGTGCTGTGAGCACGATAGACCATTCACATTCTTGATTAGCCACAGATATCCTGAATTATCTGAATGGCAGGAATCTGGTTTTGAAGTCCTTTCTAACATACCTGGGTGGATTTTTTTAAAGAGGCCCTTTGGGGATTTTTTTTTACTTAGTCTAAAGCTCAGCAGGTAATCTTTTCAACTATTTAATTTTTCACATTGGGCATGAGAGGTGTGAACCAGAAGTTTGGCAAGGTAAAGGAAGCAAGTATGCTTCTGTCAAGAAAGGATTTCTTCTTTCCTTCCCTCCTGGCAGAGGAGAAATCAGAAACAAAGACATAAAAATGAAAGACTATTATGTACATTTAAAGAGCCATAAATGGTCCACAGCCGCTCAAATTGCCCCTTACTTCAATCCGTCCTTCAGTTACCAAAACTATGACACTGTCCTATTCAATAAACTTGAAGCACACTCTACTTTTTTTTTGTTTCACCTTCAAACTCATCACAAGCTGTTCCCAAATCTATCTTCCTAGCTTTATTACAAATTGCTCCCATTCCTAAACTCTAAGGTCCAAATGTCCTATCTTTTGTATAGTTTCTCACATTTTAAACTCCATCTTCTTACTCCATGTCTTTGCATTGACCATCCCCTATATTTGGAATGGACTCCTTCCAGACCTCCACTTGCAGAATCCCTTCCTTGCTTATTTATTTTGAGATTCAGCCTAAGAATTACCTTCTACATGAATCTTGTTCTGTGTCATGTCATTCAATTGCTAGTGATCCAAACTTGATGTTGTTGTTCAATCATGTTCAATCTCTTCATGATCTTGTTTGGGGGTGGGGAGTCTCTGAGGGTTTTTCTTAGTAAAGATACTGGAGTGATTTACCTTCTACTTTTCCAGTGAATTAAGGCAAACAGAGATTATGTGAATTGCTCAGTGTCACACAGCTAGGAAATATCTGAGGCTGAATCTGAATTCAAATTCTCCTGACTCCAAGCCCAGTTCCCTGTCCATTGAGCCACCTACCTACCCCCAAACTCCAAACAATCTTGTAATTTTTCAGTATATACTTAAATATGTGCAAATGTTTTCCCAACCCCAGAATGCTTCATTTTTGTCTTGGATCCCCAGAAGCTAGAATGGTGCTTAGTACATGGTAGTCATTGTATTGAGCATGGCATAGTCGTATTCATAGATAAAGAATAAATTGTAAACGACTTTGAATAGTTATAGTTAAGAAATGTAAAGCTTATTTCAATGCAATAGCAAGACTTTAAAGAGTTTAAGTGGAGGAGTGATATAATCAAAGTAGTAGAAAATTATTCTGACAACAGATGGCTCATGCTGTCTTTTCTTAGCTAACTTTCTACTGCAATGACTTTCTAAAAGGAATTTCTCTTCCAAAGATACCCCCATTTCCAGTTCCTAGGATTCATCTCTTTCCTCCTTGTATTTTTCCTATGACATTAACACATCTCAGTCAGCACATATAATCAGCCATTTTAAAACAAAACTATTATTTCAGTAGCTAAATAGAGGGACTCCTTTTGGGGCAAAGAGGATCTAAATTTAAGCCATGACTTTACAGCCTGACTATGAGACCATGGATAAGACATTTAACTCTGGATACCTTCCACAGAAACTTTCCAAGATTATAAGTCACAAAACTTTGATGATAGGCAATTGTGCATTGAGTTTCCATACTGAGATATTACTACACCAGTGAAATCAGAGGTCCAGAAAAATGAGAGACAGATAATCAGATAGGAACAGAGAGATAGAGGCAGAGAAGGTGAGGAATTGTTTCATAAAATGTAAAGTATTAAATAAGTTTTTGCTTCCTTTTAGTGTTGAATTCATTATACCATCTTCATTTTTTTCTATCACTGTTTTAACCTTATGCTAAACCCCTTCTAGAGAAATCTGGATTATAATCTGTTGAGAAATTAGGACAATAGACAGTGTACTTTCACATAATAGAAAAACGAGAATCAGTGAAATTCATATGTTAGTTTCAACCTCCTTTCCACCATACTTTGACCAGAACTGTCTTTCTCTGGTTTTATCCAATTCTTGGTAGAGGTGCTAATAATCTGTAAAAACATTGAAAGGTTTTTTGTAAAAGGAAGGAGGAGAAGGATAAATCATTGGGAAAAGAATATACCAGTTCCTGCAATCAAGACTTTGAAAGAGATTATGTTAAAGCAGACACCTGTAATACCTGCTTCTGAGGTCAGCTGAGGCTGGCAAATCAATCTCGAGTTCAGGAATTCTGAGATGGAGGAGGGCTAAAGCTAATTGGATAAATACACTAAGTCTCGCATAAATCTTCAGGAAGGAAGATCAGTAGGCTGCCTAAGGAAGGAAAAATTAGTCCTGGTAGGAAAAATGGAGCAGTTTAAAGTTTCTGCAACAATCACTATTGAGATTAATCCATATGTCGCCACCATGCTTCTAGCATAGAGAATTTAGAAAGACTTACTCTGTTTTTAAAATAACTAGATAATGTAAGATTGGAATTGCTGTAGGAAATGATGAGTTGGTGAGTTTAGCAAAATATAGAAAGATTTGGATTTATGAAGGATGATATAATCACATTCAGAGAACCCAGAGGACAAAACAAATGTAGTATACTCTTACACGGATGTATATGAATGTACATGTGTATAAATGTGTATGAGTATGGATATCTATGTATGTATATGTGTATGTATGTGTATATATGTATACATAAATATATCCATGCTTAATTGTAGCCTGGGGGGTGAAGGGAAGAAAGGGAAAAAACCAATAAAGTAAAAAGTACATAGCAGAGAATAAGAGAAAACCTATAAGAAAGCAAAAAAAAAAAAAAAAAAAAAGTTGAACAGCTCTAAATGCAGTATGTAGTGTTTATTATATAGGCTTTCTTGAAATGAAATTTTATTGTCTCATATAATCCTCTCATATTCTGCTGTGTACATGACAATGTTTTTTCTGGGTTTTTTTTTTTTTTTTGGTTGTTTATTTATTTTGCTACTTTGAAATAAATTAATTTTTAAAAAAGAAAGACCTAATCTTAGCAGGGTGAGGTCAAGAGGGAGAAAGAGACCAGGTTTATATTGCTTTCTTTTTATGGTTCAATCCTTATTTAAATGATGTTTTGGCATGTTCTATTAAAGAAAAGTTATTTCTATTTATCAAGGGCCAGCAGGTTCCCAAATGCCCCAACTGTTAACAATAAATAAAGATTCCCATATTAAAGTTACCTTCAGTAAGCCCAGGAAACTAAGCTATCTGGTTCACCTACCTAAAGAAAAAATAGGGGATCTAAAATTCATAACATCCTGGAATCTTAGCTTTAGAAGGGAAATATAGACTTGTGATGAAGAGAGCCATCTGCATCCAAAAAGAGCATTGTAGAGATTGATTGTGGATCACAACATAGTATTTTCACTTTTTTATTTGCTTGCTTTTTGTTTTCTTTCTCAATTTTTTCTTTCTAATCTGATTTTTCTTGTGCATATGATAAATGTGGAAATATGTATAGAATTGCATATGTTTAACTTGTGGGAGGAAGGGAAGGAGAAAAATTTGGAACACAAGGTTTTGCAAAGGTGAATGTTGGAAATTACCTTTGCCGATATTTTGAAAATAAAAAGCTATTATTTGGAAAAAAAAAAACTAATAAGAAGGAATTGTAGAGGTTATCTAGTCTAAACTCCAATATATAGATCTCCACTAAAATATCCTATCCAATCTCTGCTTGAGGACCTTTGAGGATATGGGACTCTCACCACCTCCTGAGGTCATCAGTTCCATTTTTGTGCAATTCTACATTGTTCATGATTTATTTTGGGGGGTTTTCTGATACTGAGTTAAAATCTACCTCACTATAGTTTTTCTCTTTATTCTACCCTCTAGGTGCAAACAGAATAGGGCTGATCCCTCTTGTTCATTGGTCATATTAGTCATGCTTTTAACTCTCTTAACAACCTGATTATTCCCACTTCCCAATGTCCTTCTTAAAACTGTGGTGCTCAAGCTTAAGCACAGTAAACATCATGTGGTCTATCACCTTCTTTATTCAGCACTATGTTTCCACAACTTTAAAGTCAGATGAGAGCCAGTGCATAGAGAACCCACCTTTGAATCTGAGTTCTAATCCCACCCCTGACATTATATTGATTTAAGCAAATCACTTTACCACTGGATACTTTAGGCCACTCCTTAAGACCATAAATTACAGCTAGACATGGGGGCACCCGCCTGTAATCCCTGCAACTGGGGAAGGTTGAGGTTGGTGGATTGCTTGAGTTTGGGGGTTTTGAACTACAGTATCCTTAAAGGTGATTAGATGTCTGTGCTATGGCTGGGATAAATATGATCAGCCATCAAGCTGCCTATGGATGGGTAAATTAGATCCATCAGAAAAGTGAGCAGATTAAAACATCTGAACTAATCAGCATTGGTACTGGGTCCGTGAGTGATCAATGCATTTCCAATTCTGGTGAGATAGACACAGTCTCAGAAACAAAATCAAATATATAAGTGGCAGAAAACATGCCTATGGGGACTGATGAATGAAATAACCAGTCCCATCTCTATCCCTTTCATAATTCACATAGATTTTTTTTTATAAAGTGGCATATTATGCGGTTGACTTATGTATGAATTGAACCTACAGTTTTCTTTTCTTTTTTCTTTTTTTTTTCCCTGAGGCTGGGGTTAAGTGACTTGCCCAGGGTCACACAGCTAGGACATGTTAAGTGTCTGAGACCAGATTCCTCCTGAATTCAAGCCTGGTGCTCTATCCACTGCGCCACCAAGCTGCCCCCGAACTTACAGTTTTCTAAGATCCCCTGGTCCTGCTCCTATAAAATATTGTCCAAGCAAGCCTCCCCTGAATAGAAGAATTCAAAATCCTCATATACTTTTCTGTGCTCTACTTTCTATGACTTTAACAAGAACAAGTGGGCCACACAACTCAACATTTCACAACTAATCCAGGGAGATATTTGAAAAAATAGTATTTTTATAAACAGTGATAACTTCAGAGTCTAACACCTCTGTAGCCAACATAAGAAAGTAGCAACAGGATTTAAGATTAAACTGGAAAGAATACCTAAGCCTGACTGAACAACTGAAGAATCTGTACCAGAGGCAAAGTTATGTTAAAAGTACTAAGGAATCATTTTCCAAAATATCTCTAAGAGGAGAGAATTCTTAAAGAAGAGAAAAGATCAAATGATGTTCCTACCAATATACCTGTTTTCTCATCTCTATAAAATTTTATGAGGCTGGTATAATATATATATACATTTATATATAAATAAAATTTATATGTGTGTTTACACACATATAAATACATACTATATATACATATATACACATACACACATATCAGAGAGAGAATGAAAATACTTCGATGAAAACAAGAGATAAACAAGCAGATTTTCACAGATGATTTTCTACAGCATATTTCTTTATGGTCATACACCTGAGTGAGATATGTAAAGAATATAAGATCCTTTTTATGCAAGATTTTTTGAATGTTTTATTTATACTCTTATCCTACATTGCTGTCATTTTCCATTAGACTCACTCCTTATAGCAAGAAGCACAATTAAGCAAAGTAAATCAACAAGTTAATAATATTCAAAGCTTTTTCTTTTAAATGTTTGGATCAGTGCTATTCCTCTGCCTCCATGTGGCACCAATGACTCTTTAAAGCTATATATATTTCTATATATATAAACACACATATATGTGTGTATAAAACACACACACACACACACACACACATACACACACACACACACACACACACACACACACACACACACACATATATATATATATATATATATATATATATATATATATATATATATATATATATACATACTCCTTGAGAACAGAGATTATATTTTGCCTTTGTAGCCCTTTGCTTAGCACAATGGCTGGCACATAGTAGCTCTTAATAAATGCTTATTAGCTGACTGACTGAGGTAGAATGCCAGAAAAAGAGAAGGAGAGAGGTAGTTTTTAGACCGGCTGTGACATAAGAGAGCACAATGAGGTGGATACAGCGCTGGTCCTGGAATCAGAAAGATCCAAGTTCAAATTCAGACTCAGACACTTACTAGCTGTGTGACTCTATTTGCCCCAGTTTTCTTCATCTGTAAGAAATGGCAACCACTCCAGTGTCTTTGCCAAGAAAACTCCAAATGGGGATCACAAAAAGTCAGACATGACTAAAACAACTAAACAACATTATATAAACCTGAATTTAAGTCTTAGAACTCTGGAGGCGAAATCTTTGACTAATAGTCTAACAGCTGAAGAACTGATATGTTACTCAAGAACCTGAATCACATCCATGTTGACATTCTTTCCACAAATGAAATCAGAAGAAACAAAGTTATAAGTAAGTAAAATAACAGCTAACAGATCTTTCTCAGAGAGGTGAATAAAGAGTTTGGCAGAGTTCTTTCACTGTGTGCCCAAAGGCAACAAGAAACATCATTTCATGGGAGACTTGGCCATCTAGCTTTGTAATCCTCATGATGCGTGCAAGCAAAAAATACCCACAGGAAGATAATTGCTGCTTATGTGCCAGCATCTGTTGTTGAGGATGAAAAAGCTGAAAAATCCTGGAAAGAAGTTCACTGGATCCTCCAATTAAATCAATACATCCTGTGCTATGTGGTGACTTCAGTGTGACTGTGAGCATGAGAGAGGATAGTGAGAAACATATTAGAAAATATAATTTGAGATCAAGAAATGATTGATGTCAAAGGCTTATACTCAAAAGTCTTATGCCTGCATAAAATGAATAGTTCCTTTAAGAATTGAATTAGGAAAGAATGGACACACAACACATATTGAATAACCCCACAAAAGATTAAATTATTGCACATTATCAACACATGAGAAATGCTTGCCAATGTAGGACACCTTTGAGAACCAGTTCAGATCAATTGATTGGAATGGAAGTTAAAATCAATACCAAATTGGAAGAAAATATAAAGATGAGAAGATATGGTGTGCAATCCACCAATGCACCAAAAATCTCTTTTTTAAAAATATGCTTTTGGTTCTGAAAAACAGGAAATAGATAAAATTAAAGAACTAGGTCTGATTATAACTTCTTTAAAATGTCTAACTGATATAAAACAGTCATCTTCATGAGGCTAAAGGAACCCCAAAACATCCTCCCCCATCAATATTTGATTTTCTTGCCAACTTGAGAGAAATGCCATCCAAAAATAACATGTTTAGTGTACAAACTTATTTGTAAAATATTAGATTGTAGATGAAAAATTACTAGTTATATAACAGTGAAGAGCCATGGAAGAAGAAACAATTCTATAGAAAGTTTGACATGAGCTATACTAGATACAATCATCTCAAGAATATGAAAAAGGGAGACAGCAAATGATTGTGAAAGTAACAGATTTCAATGTTTTCCTAATGGTCCATTCTCATCCTGAATGACAGTGGAAATACTACATTCAGACTGTATCACTTCAGTACCTAATAAGATATGTAAAAAAAAAAAAAAAGTAGAAATTGCATTTAAGATTTTTAAAAGTAGAAATCCAAACTAGCAGAAGGATGTGACTGAGTGCACACAGAAGAAATCCATGGTGAAAGTAACTGAGTTTGAAAAGCACTCAGGTATTAATTTTGCAGACATCACTAAGTGGGGAAGATTTCAATATAATGGAAAAGATTGTAGGCAGGACATTTAATACACACACACACACACACACACACACACAAATACAAAGAAGACATTAGCGCCTCCTTAGCAATATAATTAAGTTCTTGCCTCCATAAAATCATTATGAAAAATGTTTGATGTACATTACCTAGGTAACCTTAGGAAAATATAAAAGAACAGGCAGAACATGTTTTTTTAATACTGGGTAATATCTCCATTGACACACAGTTGACTAAGACATGTAATAGACACACAATCTAATGATGGTTTTGTTTTCAGATTATAAAAATGCTTTTTATTAAGTACACAAAATACAGACTTAAAGGCAAAGGGAACAAGCATTTATATTGTACCTACCATGTGCCAGGCACTGTACTAAGCAATTTTTATAAGTGTCTCATTTGTCACAACAGCCCTGAGTGTGGAGTGCTCTTACTGTCCCCATTTTATAGTTGAGGAAATTGAAACAGATGTTAAATTATTTGTGTAGGGTCTCATAGCTAGTAAATGTGTGAGGCTGAATTTGAACTCAGATTTTTCTGACTCTAGGGCCAAGCCTCTCTAGCCACTTCTCTGCCAGCTGCTGACTTAAAGGCTCTGTTCCAACCACACCTCCAATCTATACATACAAGATTCTGTGATGGATGCAGACCTGAGAGAACTATGTTAAACCTCAGAGTATGCATAATAACAAGGTATGAAATAAGAGACATTTCATGCAAAATGCCCCATACAGAATCCAAAAAAAAGAATTTCCTATAGATGATCTCCAGATTTTTCTGTTTGCAGATAAAATTGTGCTGACTGAAAAAATCACAAATTGTTGTTAAGTCATGTCTGACTGTCAGTGACTCCATTTGGGGTTTTCTGGGCAAAGATACTGGAGTGGTTTGCCATTTCCTTCTCCAGCTCTTTTAACAGATGAGGAAATTAAAGCAATCAGGGTTAAATGACTTGCCCAAGGTCACATAGCTGGTAAGTGTCTGAGACCAGTTTTGCACTCAGGATTTCCTGACTCCCAACCTCAGGGCTTTATCCACTGCACTAGCTAGTTACTCCTTGGAGCGATGTTAGTTAGGTAACAATAATACCTAGCATTTATATAATGCTTTAAAATTTACCAAATGCTTTGCCAATATCCCATCTGATCCTCATAACTCATTCACTTATTCTCCTTTTCCTTTTCCCTTTTCCTCTCCCCCCTTTTAATGAGGTGAGAGAAAATTCTCTGAAAAACAAATATGTTAATTATTTACTCTTTGAGCCTCTTCTGATGAGAGTAAGATTCACACAATGATTCTCCCCCTCACTAAGTTCCCTCAGATATGGTGTATTTTCTATGTCTCTTCCTGGGATGTAGTTTCCCTCTTTTTATCACTCCTTCCCCTTTTTCTGAACCGACCTCCTTCCCTTTACTACACCCCCCTTTTTTTCTTTTATATCAGTAAAATCAAATTATCCTTGAGTATTTTTTATATACCCACAACAGAGTTACAGTTCTCAAGGGTTCTGTGTACCTTTTTCTGTTTCTCTTCAGTCTTGTGGATGTAGATCAAATTTTTTGTTTAAGTCTGGTTTTTTTCTTAGAAACATATAGAATTCCTCTGTTTCATTGAATGACCATCTTCTTCCATGGAAAAAGATGCTAAACTTAGCTGGGTAGTTCATTCTTGGTTGCAGTCCTTGATCTTTTGCCTTTCGGAATATCAGGTTCCAGGCCCTTCTATCTTTTAATGTGGAGGCAGCCAGATCTTGGGTGACCCTTATTGTGGCACCTTGGTATTTAAATTGTTTTTTTCTAGCTGCTTGCAGGATTTTCTCCTTTGTGTGGTAATTCTGCAGCTTAGCCACAATATTCCGTGGTGTTCTTTTTTTAGGGTCTATTTCAGAAGGATTTCGATGAATTCTTTCCACATCTACTTTCCCTTCTGTTTCTATTATCTCTGGACAGTTCTCTTTGATAATTTCCTGTAAAATAGAATCTAGGCTCTTTTTTTGGTCATAGTTTTCGGGAAGTCCAATAATCCGCAGATTATCTCTCCTAGATCTATTTTCCAGGTCTATAGATTTTCCCAGTAAGTATTTGACGTTGTTCTCCAGCTTCTCATTTTTTTTGTTTTGTTTGACTGATTCTTGGGTTCTCTGTGAATCATTCATTTCTATTTGTTCCATCCTGACTTTTAAGGAGTTATTTTCTTCTTTCACAGTTTTTAGTTCTTTTTGTAAATGCCCAATTTCGTTTTTAAATGAGTTATTTTGCTCTATTGAATTTTTTTCCATTTCCCTAATTTTTTTTTTTTGAGAATTATTTTCTTTTTCCAATTCAGAAATTCTATTTTCTTGAGACTTTTTTATCTTTTCCAATTCAGAAATCCTACTTTCCTGTGTTTTTTTAACCTTTTCTAATTCACTAATTTTGTTTCCCTGCATCTCCTGTGAATTCTTTATTTTTTCCAACTCCAATTTCAGGACATTGTTATTCTCTATCATAACTTCTCTTTCCTTTCCCCATTTTTCTTCGATCTCCCTCAATTTCTTAAGAGCTTCTTCTAGTAGAGAGTTATGTGATGGGGGGCAGGAATCGTTCCCCTTTAGGTTGTTATCTTCTGAATCTTTGCTGTTAACTTCCTCGGGGTTGGATACCCGCTCTTTCTCTGTATAGAAGGAATCTATAGTTTTTCTAGCTTTTTTGCTCATACTTTAAAAATGTTTTGGGGTCTGTCCCTGGGGTAGGAAATTATTTACTTCTTTACCAGCTTCCTCCCAGACCGGATGGATGCAGTGGCTCCTGAGCCCGAGCTAAGAGAGAGCTCTGGGAGAGAGTTCCCCACCCCCTCCCTGGAAGCGCCTCAGAGGTGATTAGCACTACTGTGCTTCGAGGGCGTAGAATAGTGAAGACAGCACGAAGCCCAGCCTATGTGTCCGGGTGGGGAGTGGATGTCTGCAGCAGGTGACGTGAGAAGCCCCTGCGCTCAAACTGGAAGTGTCTGCCAGAAACCGCGGTCCCTAGTTCAAAGGTTCCGCTTCTCTGGGACTTCCTGGAGCTGAGTTCCACTCCCTCCAGCTAAGCTAGGCAGTGTGTGTTGCCTTGGGCCGTATCCACCCACTTGTCAGTCTCTTAACTATTCTCAGGAGGGAGCTGAGGCCACACCCCCTGGTGCCGATTCTCTGCTGAGTCACCCCCAGGGTGGGGGGGGGGGGAATCTAATCTGAGTTTTAAAATATTTTGGCTTTCTCTTCTGAACTGCTAAATAATTAGCAGAGAAGAGCTAACAGCCTGTGCCAGATTCCTTTACCTCAGTGGCTTCTCTGATCCCAGAGCCCCTCCCAGCGCAATGGGCGCAGTGTGCCCCTACCCCACCGTCTGTGCTGGTCTTTCTTATTCCTCCCCTGAGAACTGACCTTTCCTGTTGAAACTCCAGATTCTCTTCAGCTGGTAAGTCGTGCTTCCAGTCCTTGTGGTATCTATCAGTCCTGAGCTAATTCTGAGACTTAGTTTATCTAATTGGTTGTGAGGGAGTGAGGACGTTCACTGAGTCGTGTTTCTTCTCCGCCATCTTGGCTCCGCCCCCGATCCTCATAACTCTAAGAGATAGGTACTATTATCATCTCTGTGTCCATCATGGATTACTTCTATGTGCACTCAGTCATGTCCTTCTGCTAGTTTTGATTTCTACTTTTAAAAATCTTAAATGCAATTTCTACTTCTCTATATATCTTCTTAGATACTGAAGTGATATAGTCCAAAAGTGGTATTTCTATTGTTCATGATGAGAATGGACCATTATGCAAACATGAAATCTGTTACTTTCACAACTATTTGTTGTCTCCCTTTCAGTATCATATTCTTGGGATTTATTGTATCTAGTATATCTCATGTCAAATTTTCTACAAACTTGTTTGTCCTTCCATTTTTTTCAGTGTTGTATAACTTGTAATTTTTATCTACAGCCTAATATTCTGCAAATAAGTCTGTACACTAACCATAATATTTTTGTGTGGCATTTCCCTCCAAATAATAAGAAAATCAAATATTTGTTGAGTGAGGGATATGGAAATTAAGAAACTTGCCCAGAGCCACAAAGTTAGGAAGTACCTGAAGATAAATTTGAACTCAGGTCCTCCTGATCCCAGTTACAACATTTCATCCTTTTATAGAGCATAATAAAATAAAATTATTCACATTAGTGACAACTAAATTAAACTAAATCTTTTTTTCTATTTCTGATTACACTATTTCAGTCTGCAACAGTATAATTGTGTTTTTCTGCCTAATTTGAAATATTATGGTTCTCTTGGACTCTTTCCTTTCTTCTGCCAATGATAACCAATTACCAAGTCCTTCAAATTGTACCTCCACAATATTTCTCTCATCCATCTTTACTCTCCTCTGCATTACACACATACACACACACACACACACACACACACACACACACACACACATCACATCACATCACATCTCAGAGCTAAAAAGACGATCAAAAGTCATCTTGACCAATCAATCAAGAATTCCTTTTATAGGAACATGCCATGCTTAAGTGATCACTTCATCCATCCATCCTTGTTAGATATCGTCCTACATCTCTCCTTTTTCTAGCTAAAGTCCTGGAGAAAGTAGTTTCTAATCTATTCATCCTTTCCTCTTGAATCTCTGAAATCTGTCTTCCGACTTCATTCTTTAAGCAAAACTACTTTCTCCAAAGTTACCAATGACTTCACCAAAACTATGGTCTTTTCTTCATCCTCATGCATCTTAACCTTTCTGCCACCTTTGATACTTGATAACTCTTTTCTTTTCTTTCTTCTCTATAAGTTTCCATGACACTGATCTCTGTTGGTTCTCTTCCTATCTGACTAACCATTCCTTCTCAGTCTCCTTTTTTGTATCTTCATCCATGTCATTCCTGCTAATGCTGGGTATCCTCTAGGGCTCTGTCCTGAATCCTTTTCTCTTTTCCCTCTATACTATTTCACTTGGCAATCTCATTAGCTCCCATTTTCCCTAGATAATTCCACATGTATTTGTCCAATCCTAATCTTTCTCCAGATATCCAGTTTTGCATCCCCAGCTCCCTATTGGACATTTCGAATTGTCTCAGCTATCTGAAACTCCGTATGTCCAAAACCAAACTCACTGTAATTCTCAATATCCTGTTCTCTTTCTCTTTCCCATAGGGAGAGTTCCACCATCCTTTCCATCACCATGGTTTGAAATCTACATATTATCCTCAATTCTTCACTCTCCCTTTTGCCCTATATCTAGTCAGCTGTTATTTCCTATCATTTCTAAGTGTATAACCTCTCTCATATATGTATCTCTTCTTTGAGGCAGTCACCATCCCGACGCAAGCCTTTATCGCCTTCTGCTTGGACTGTTGCAATAGCCTGCTGGTTTCTTTCCCTCAAGTTCTCTTTTCTCTCCAGTTTATCCTACATGTGCCTGTCAAACTGATTTTTCTAAAGTAAATTTGAATTAAAATAACTCCAGTGGCTCCCAAATCCTATCCCACTAGGATGAAATATAAAAGCCTTTCATGACCCATCCCCTTGCTCCCTTTCCAGTCTTCTTACTCCTTACATGCTTCACCATCAGACACACATTCTCTCTCTCTCTCTCTCTCTCTCTCTCTCTCTCTCTCTCTCTCTCTCTCTCTCTCTCTCTCTCTCTTCTCTCTCTCTCTCTCTCTCTCTCTCTCTCTCTCTCTCTCTCTCTCTCTCTCTCTCTCTCTCTCTCTCTCTCTCTCTCTCTCTCTCTCTCTCTCCTCTCTCTCTCTCTCTCTTTCTCTCTCTCTCTCTCTCTCTCTCTCTCTCTCTCTCTCTTTTCTCTCTCTCTCTCTTCTCTCTCTCTCTCTCTCTTTTCTCTCTCTCTCTCTTCTCTCTCTCTCTCTCTCTCTCTCTCTCTCTCTCTCTCTCTCTCTCTCTCTCTCTCTCTCACACACACACACACACACACACACACACACACATACACACACACTTAGATCCAGTGACATTGGTTTCCTTCTTGTTCCTTGAACAAGACACTCCATTTGCAGGGATGGTATTCATGCACATGCCTCTCATCTTTGTTTCACATCTCTGCCTCCTAATTTCCCTGGCTTCCTTCAAGTCTCAAATAAAAGTCTACCATTTGCAAGAACCTATTCTCAATCCCTTTTAATATGTGACTTTCTTTTGTTGATTATCTTGATTTATCTTGTATGTATTTAGTTTGTACATAATTCTTTGCATGTTGTCTCCCCTACCAGATGCTTTGATAGTGGAGAATGTCTTTTGCCTTTCTTTATATCCTTAGAACTTAACATAGTGCCTGAAATAGAATAACCACTTAATAAATGCCTATTTTAACTATTCATTACATAGTTATTGGAGACAGCAGCTAAAACCATAGTTACTTGTTGGAGTCTTTGTAGGAAAGCTTGGAGATGGAGTAGAGATCTGTAAGTGGCTAAGTACTTGGCTCTGGAAAAAGTCCAAATGGTACCAAAATGGAAGGTGAAACTCTGACTTCTTACTCCTGATCCAGATTTCTTCCCTTCTCATGTTTTTGCACAATACTCTTTCCAATTTTGTTATTGGCTGGTAGAGTTGGGGTACAGTACCTCCATATTTATGATGATCGTGATACTAAGATTGCATTAGTGTTTCAAGAGTTGAGAAATGAATGAATGATAATAATGCAAAGAGCAATGAAAAGATGCACTCTGGAGGTGAGCAGGACATAATGTACCAAAGATGATTTGAACAGCTTTGAATAAATGTATGATTGGGAGGGGAATGGTATTAGTGGGTCAAAGGATATAGGAAGTTTAATAACTCTTTAGACATAATTTAACATCACTTTCCTAAATGGGTTGGATCAGTTCATAATTCCACCAACAATGAATTAGTGTCCCAAACTTTTCACATTTCCTCTAACATTTGGGGGAAGGAAAGGGGGAAAAAGAAAAAATTTATATGATAACTTTGTTATATATTTAAAAGGAATAGCAAGTTGTACATAACAGATTTAGTTTCATGTACAATTATTTTCATTATATTATGTTATGAAAAATGCTTGTTTTACTCTACAAATTAAAAAAGAAACAAATGTGAAAAAGAAAACAGTAGGTGGGCCCATCATGTTTTAAGAATGAAAACCATAACCTACACTGGCTCTCTTGAGATAGTAAAAGAATGAAAGTACGATCTCCATCACAATGGGTAACTTTCCTTTGAATTATTTATTAAAGGCAATGAAAAATAACAACAGAAGACAAGAAGTAACAGAGGGGTGTTGCTTTCTATGGTTGAGGGAATATCCAATTAAAGTAGGATAATATGCACAGAAATTGACTGAGGAAACTAGAAAAATCAAAATCTATAGCTATCTTGCAAATAAAGTTATTATCAGGATTTTTTGTTATAAAGAGATTTTGCTGCCATGGAATTTAAACTATATCTGCAATTGACCGTCAAGCTTGTTTTATACAAATACCCAGTTGTTTCTGTTCTAAACTATTGCAGGGTATTCAGGGTCACTAACGTCATCATCAAGATGCTTGGCCTTGCTCCAGGCTTTTAGAGAAATAGACACATCAGTTGTCAGTGATCTACCAAGGCAGAGGCAGTTGGCCATTACTTATCTCTCTGTCTTCAAACAGGGTTACTCAGAAGCTCCTTTTATCCCCAGAGGGTCCTTGTGGTGGTCTCCAGACTGAAAGGGAAATGGTGACTGTAGGATTAAAAATAGCATTTCATCAATCATGAAGACATTCTGCCCTGGGCTTCTAATCAATTGTTGTTAGTGGGTTGGAGCATCATTGTTTAAAAAAAAAAAAAAGTCCCTTTTGTGTTACTGTATGGTAACCAGTAGGTCAGACTAGATTAGGGGTCTGCAAGATCTCTCAATTCAGGAAAATGATGCAAGGCTCAAAAATAGTGACTAAGCAAAGGATTGGGGTGTCTAGGGCTCTCATGCTTTCAAACACTGCCTTATAGTAATAAGCCTGGCTTAGTTTCTATCATTATCACTCTGTTTAATCACCTCTGGATAAACATTGTACTTCCCTAGCCTTAGGTTCAACAAAGCTCCCAACCCCTTTCCTCTTCTCAGTCGTTAACAATGGATCATAATTGAGTCATTCCTGCCACTCCTGATCCCTTGATATTCCATAAGAATAAATTGTGTTAATCCAGTAGTTAAATATTATTTTGTTATTCCATTATTTGTTTTTTTTTTTTCCTTCGGGTACTATTTAATCAATACATCCATTCAGCTTCTGGTGCCTGACAGTAGGAGACTGACTCCCATACAGACACTGAGCAACTATACACTGAGCAAAATGACACTGAGTTCCCCAATCTCAAAATATGAAGTGATCACAACCAGTAGGGGTCAGGAGGGCATTTCTCTCTGGAGTACAATTAGTTGCAAAGAAGGTTTTCTGTCTTTGCTTCAAGTATCTGTCTTTGGATACTGTTTCCATTAGTACAGATGAAAGGGAAGATCGACCATCTCCAACATGAGAGCTCATACACTCTTATTGAATACCCATACATCCAAACAGAGTGATGCAGAGGAATGAACCCTACAGCCAATGTTAGACCTCCCATCCTGGACCTACCACAAATTTGGTACAAGCACTTTAAGATGTGCAATATTCTTTATGTGTTTTAACGCAGTTGAGACTAATGATAATCTCACAATATAGAGGGTGTTGCTATCCCTATTTTACAGATGAGGAAACTACAGCAGGCAGATTACTTGATTTGCTCAAAGACTGAGAAGTTGTAAGTACCTGGATCAGGATTTGAATTCATGCTTTCCTGATTCCAGGTCCAACACCACCTATTGAACCACTGTATCTTCGAGCTACAATCATAATAACTCTTATTTATTATGGAACTTGATCACTCACAAAGCACTTTCTCACAACAATCCTATGAGGTAGATAGATGGCAGAAATGATTCTTATTTCCACTTCAAAGATTAAAAATTCTGAGACTCTAAGACAAACTATTTCTCATTTCTCACAACAATCCTGTGAAGTAGGCATTGTAAGCTTTCTTAGCCTCATTTTACAGGAAAAGGAAATTGAGGTCCAGAGAGGAAGGTGATTGGTTATCAATCACACACTTAGTAGAAGAGATAATATCAGAACCCATTTTCCTAACTTCAGGTTCATGCAGCCTCTAACTTATCCCTCAGCTTCTTCATTTGTCAAATGAAGATACCGATATCTGTTTTGCCTATTTAATAAGATTGTTGGATTAAATGAGATACTGAAAATAAAAGGACTTTGAAAAATGATACAATGCTTTAGAGATGCAAAAGAAATCAATAAAATGCAAATGCAGATAGATGGATAGAGATGACTAAGTAGATAGATGATAGATTCTAGAATAGATGGTTAGATAGATAGTAGGTAGATGGATGAATAGGTGATAGATAATGGGTGGATGGATAGATAATAGAGGAGCCGATGTACAGATAGATAATAGATGGACAGATAGAAATAGATGACAGATGATTAGATAGAGAAGTAGATGAGAAATAGATTAGATAGATAATGGATAGATAGATGAATGAATGAATAGATAATAAATAAATGGATGGATAGAGAGATATAAATTATGGATAGATAATAGATAAATAAATATATAGATAATGCATAAATATATAAAATATAAATATAAAATGGTAAATAGATAAATAGAGAGAGAGAAAAATAGATGATAGATTAGATAGATGGATAGAAAATGGATGGATGGATGGATGGATATATGATAGATAAATGGATAGGTAATAGATTAATAAATAGATAATGGATAAACATATAAATATATAAAATATAAATATAAAATGGTAAATAGATAAATAGAGAGAAAAATAGATGATAGATTAGATAGATAGATGGATAGAAAATGGATGGATCGATGGATGGATGGATAGATAATAGATAAATGGATAGATGAATGGGTGGATAAATAATAGATAGATGGATAGATGATTGAATGAATAGAGAAATAGATGATAGAGATAGATTAGTTCATGGATAAATTGATTGATTGATTTTTCCTAAAGCTAGCAAACTGTTACCTAAGCCTAATAGATATGCCTTATATACAGATTTTGTTGCAAGATACACTAGCCAACATAAACTAGGATAATATTTCCGATTTAATTGCATTTGGTGGAAATCTGGTTGGAGAATTGGTAACTGTAAGCCCCAAGTGAAACTATAAAATAAGCAGACCTCTAAAATAATGTAACTATGACTTGAGTTGCCATGGAGAGGAAAGGTTACCAGAGAATACCAGCATGAGGCCACTTCAGCAGTTTCCTATTTTAAGTTATTACTCTTGTTAATTAGTTACTAAGCTGTATTGTTTCTTTGCTGCTGAAGAATATCAAGCATTGTCAATGCCCTCTAAATTCAGCATCCTGGAAAAAGGTCCCAGTTGCTCCATCCTAGTTAAATCTCAGATTCTGCTTTTACCTGACATTATCACCACCTGAAAATCATAGATCCAGAGCTACAAGGAACCTCAGAGTCTATCTAGTCCGTTTTACAAATGAAAAAAACTGAGCTCCTGAGAGGAGGTATGTATCTCACCTCTGGCACATACCCTGAACAATCCACTTAATCTTTGAGGGCTCTAGGCAGCTCAGAGACTGTACATTGCAAAGACAGTACTGAACCATATTGGTGGAGGATCTTCTCTCATCTGGGAAGTCTGTGCTAGTGAAATCATATTTCTTTTCCTGCCCCTCTGCATTTAACAGAATTTTTTAATTCGATAGTGACTCATTCTTATGGGATAAGTTCTTGAAGATCTGAAGTTTCCATGAGTTTTCAGAGGTTCCCCTGGAAATAATTATATCTACAATTAGAAACCAAATTCCTAAAACTGATGAACTCAATGTATTCTATTTGTTTTGTATCTATCCTCTTTTGCTCTTCCTTTTGACTGATCAGGTTACTACTCATGAAAAGAGACCTCCACTTTCCTTGGGTCCAGGATCACAAGGAAAAAAGCTTTCAAAATACAGGGGAAAAAATGGCTTCCCCAATCATACAGGATCTTAAACTAAAAAAATCATAATTCTTCCTATTTCTCTCTAACAGGAGATTTTTCTCTTTCTTTAACTGCAGCTTTCCACTCGCCTTCATTGATTTTTTTTTTTACTGTTCTTACATTCCTGTAGTTCCAAAAGGGCGATTAGACCACAGACTGCAAATCTTATTTGCAATTTGCATTGAATTCAGTTAAGATTATCTGTTCTCTAAGGCCCTGCTCTATAGGCTAGTCAGACTCAAAAAGGATCCTTTTTGCTATCAGACGCTTTTTTTAAAGACTCTTTTCATTATCAATTCACCAGTACAGCATATGATGAGGTCTTGGAGTAGCAGATAGGGAATTCATATTTCTCAGCAAAGTGGCTAAAGTCAGAACCCTGGATTGTAGGCTATTATCTATAATTACTTCATCGATATTCCACAAAGATAGATTTCCTATGCAGGACAGTCAGGTCTTGCTGAAGGCTTTACAGATTAAGATCATGCCAATGTAAAAGGAGCAGGAGTCCATAACTAAGGGAGTTTCATAGTTGGCCTGTGAAATGAAATTATTTGGCCTCCACTGCTATTAACAAGGCATCTTGGGACAGGGGAGGGTGTGGCAAACAACAGAATAGCAACTGTATTCTTGTTCATTTGCAATGTTTTAAAATTTTAATTTTTTTCATTAAAAATATTTCAAATTTAAATTTTTTTTATTTACCAGGAAATTCTCAACTTTGTGCCATGGAGTTTCACTGACCCAGAATTTTCCTAAAGTGCTCTGTAAATGGAACATATTTCTTTGCAGAAAATCAGAAGAAAACACAGGAAGGGCCATGTAAAATCAAATTGAAAATTTTCTGTGAGAGAGAAAGTGAGTATAGTGACCTTCTTTAATCTAAATCAGGGGTTCTTAACATTCTTTTTGTGTCATGAACCTCTTTGACATTCTGGAAAATCATTATGCATCCTTTTTCAGAGTGTTTTTTTTTTTAATTCAATTGAAAGAAAGGTTAAATTTAAGTTAGAGTTTAATATAATTTTTCCCATCCAAGTTTATGGACTACTACTGGGTCTATATATCCTCATTTTAAGAACTTCTAGCTAGATTCTAGGAGTGATAAGGAAAAAGTGCTAATTTTTGCCCAAATCCCCCAACTGTCCTTATTCTATTCTTATTAAATCTTTCATATTCATCATTTTCTCAGAGACTTTCTCCCTATAAAATGACAAGTACCCATCAGACCCTGAATCCAATTAAAGTGTTAACAGCTGTTTATAAATTGCTGTTTCTGTTCCATCACTGGGGGGAGGGGGTATTTAGGCAAAAGTATAAGGCAATGGAGAAAACTCCTTCTACAAAGCAGATCCTTACCCAGGGCAAAGGGCATGAAGTTGAATCTCAATTTAGGCAGCATAGTTGCAGGGGGGGGGAGACAGATCCCATGGCATGAGGTCACTGCTAGGGAGGCAATCCCCCTATGCAGATAAGAGGTAACATTGTGCAGTGGTTAGAAAGTCTATCTCCAAGTCAGGAAGTCAAGTCTGGTCTCTGAAACATAATGTCTGTATGAACTTCAGTAAATCATTTTATCTCTCTGAGCCCAGACAACTCTCTCAGATTATCATTTGCAGAACAGGTCCCCGTTGGAATAGGGTTAATGGGTTAATACTCTGAAGTAATGCATTCTCATTTTAACAAGGGCTTGCATGAGATCTATGCATATCTCCATACTGACTAGCTGTCCTCCCTACTTACAAATCACTTTGAATTGATTCTGTACTTGTTTATCTGTGAATATGTGATTACCCCCCCACAAAGAAATGTAAGCCTGAATGCAACAATACATAAGCAAGGTGTCTTGCACATAGTTAGGTTGTTCTGGACAGTCTCTTAATCCATAGAAATGCCTCTAAATGGTGAGGGTTTCAGATAATGTGAAAGAAAGGTCAGAAATAAAAACAGATGTGATATTTCAGTGCCCTTCGAGTTACATGACACAGGCAGACACATACTCTGCCTATTTGTACGACTGCTTCTGATCTCTGATGCCTTAACACACAATAGTATAGATCTAATACAGTCTCACTGATCCCATATGCTAGATGTAATTATTGTGTCCTGAGTTCTCATAGAACAGAGGTTTCAGGTTCACTTCTGGGAATTTCTCGCTTCTCTGTTGTCAAACTTCCTATTAGAAAAAAATCAAGAAAATACCTGACACTATCCAGAATGAGTGGCAGGTGATACAGTGGATAGAGTGCCAAGCCTGGAGTTAGGAGTCCCTAAATTCAAATGTGGTCTTAGACACTTATTAGATGTGTGATGCTGAACAAAATGTTTGCTTCAGTCTTAAAAATAAACTGGAAAAGGAAGTAAGTGGCAAACCACCTTGGTCAAGAAAGTCCCAAAATGGGTTATGAAGAATCAGACAAGACTCAACAAGAACAACAAAAAATCCAGCATAATGACTATACCTCTAAGCATACAGTTTACAAAATTATCAAAGACTAATTTCCACTGAGCAATCAAAAGAAAACAAAATAGAAATAACAAAAGAAATCTTGGAAATCAGACTCCAAACTCAGAGCTAGAGATTCCAGTTGGCCAACAATCTGCCTGAAACTTCCAGCTGGATGTTCTAAGGTGTGACCTCCTCTGTACTCCAGACAGATAGTATTAGGTCTTTGAGAAAGTAATTTGAGTGGGGAGGTTGCAAGAGGTTGTGAGCATAATGGGAGGAGGGAGAGAAAGAAGCAATGAGGACAAATTACTTTTAGGAGTTTTTCAATAAAAGACAAAGTGGTATTGAATTATAATTTGAAAGAATAACAAGGTTAAGTGAAGCTTTTTGTATGCTGTTGTTTCTAGGTAACAGGGAAGAGAGAAACCAATAGATGAGGAGAAATTGAAAGGGAATGAACAAAGAATAAATGTTCTGGAAAAGGACTCACATAGATGACTTGGTCTTGATGAGTCTCCCTTAGACATTAGAACAAAGAAATAAAGAATGGGGAAATATGAAGGGGTTGTAACGATCAAATGAGATGGTGCATGTCAAGGTGATTTGTAAATTTTAAAAGATTATAAAAAGGTAAGGCTGTATTATAATTAATTAAAAAGAACTTATTATCACTTTATTATTATCAATGTTCAATTCTCTGTAGTATTCTCAGTCCCTAAGAGCATATTATATATTTCTATCAAATTGGTCTCAAACACCTTTTAAAGAAAGTGTGGATAGATTTCAAGAAGTTTATGAGCTTGAATAAGAAAAAAATACTTATTTATTTTCATAAATCTTGGTTTTCTGTGTAAGCTTAAATATTTTATTTTATATATTTTAAAACATTATTCTGAGGAGTCTATAGGTTGGCCCAGATTAAAAAGAGGGTCCCTAAAACTAAATAGGTAAAGAACTCCTATTCTGTGACCTCAGCCCTGTGCAATGAACAAAAAACAACAAAGAGAGAATATAAGCCCAGCCCTTACGAAATATCCTCTATTTATCACTCATTCAAGAAGCATTTGTTTAGTGCCTATGATGTACCAGTCTGAGTGTTAGGTATTAGTGAACAAAGATTAAAATAAAATAGTCCTTTCCCTCAGAAAGCTTACATTCTATTATAGAGGAAGGGACGGGACAGGGCCAGTATACAAGCAAGAGAGTAATACCAAAAATATGTGCAAAGTGATATTCAGGAGGGAGGATATTAGCAACTGGGGGTGGGGTGGAAGATCAGGCCTATTTTGAAGGAATTCTATGATGCAAAGAGAAAGGAATGAATTGCAGGCCTGGGATGATATGACATTCTGGGCACAAGAGCCTTGCTACCAGTGCCAGGACTAGCTTTCCAACTGGCAGCATCTAAGTCAAATGTATGGCCAACAAAAACAGTGATTCAAATAGCTTTTTCGATTGTCTCCTTACTAGGCTCCAGGCTTCTGGTCTCCCTCCACTCTTTTCTATCTTCCATGATACAACATGACCCATCACCCAAGCACAGAAGGGATCACCTCCCTCTATTGCTCAAAAACTTTCAATAGCTTTCCATTGTCTACCCAACAAAGTTCAAATTCCTCAACTGGGATTTCAAGGCCCTCCACCATTTCACACACAACCCTCCCCCAATACTGTTCCCTACTCTACTCTTTGTGTACCTATTTGCCATCTTCTGTATATATCCTATCCTCTCAACTTCATGCTTAGCACAGTGCTTGGCATATAGTAGACACTTGATCAATGTTTATCAAAAGACTGACTTTTGTTTGTTTTTTATTTTGTATTTTATTTTTCTCTAATTATATGTAAAAACAATTTTTCATTTTCTAGATTTTGATTTCCAAATTCTCTCCTTCCCTCCACACCCCCTTTATTGAGAAAGCAATTTGATATGTTATACATGTTGTAGTCATGCAAAACATTTCCAATTTTAATGCTGTAAAAGAAAACATAGACAAAAAAACTCAAGAAAAATCAAGAAAGTAAAAAAAAAAAAGTATGCTTCAATCTGTATTCAGACTCCATTAGTTTTTTCTCTGAGGATGGATATTTTTCACCACAAGTCCTTCAGAGTTGTCTTAGATTGCTGTATTGCTGAGAATAGCTGTCTTTCACAGCTGATCATCTTACAATATCGTTGTTACTATGTACAATGTTTTCCTGATTCTATTCATTTCACTTTGCATCAGTTTATGTTTTCAAGGTTTTTTTTTTGAGAGCATCCTGCTCATCATTTTTTATAGCACAATAATACTCCATCTCAATCATATAGTACAATTTTTTTAGAAATTTCCAAATTGTTCTGCATCCCCCAATTTCCATTTTTTTCACCAGCTGCTATAAATATCCTTGCACATATAAGTCCTTTTCCTTTTTTTGTTTTTGTATGTCTTTTGAGATACAGATCTAGAAATGGTGAAAGGTTTTGCATTACATGGCTTTTGTAAAGCCACTTCCTGTGCCAGTAATGCTCTCTGATCACATACCAATCTTCACCTGTAAACATCCCACTTGTCCTTGTTTCAAGGTCTAGCTCAGATAGCATCTCCTTTTGAAATCTTCCCTGATCTCCAGAAATGGAAGTGATTCCTCACTCCTCTGATCTCTCAGCATTTTATATTCCTCCTAGTCACTTAGCACAATCTAATTTATATTATATTCATCTAGGAGCATTTCTTTTTATATCTTGCAATGCGTACTATAATGTTAGGCCCCCATCTCTCAAATTGTAGATTCACAGAAGGTTTCTCTTTTTCTCTCCCTAACAGAGGTTGAGTATACTAGCAAAGGAGGAACAGCTGTGGGGGGGCACACAGCTGTCGGTAAATCTCCAGGACTATTTAAGGACATTGAGAAGCGGTTGCACAGTTGATGTTGGCTAGCTTGGAGGTAGGAGCCTGGTTTGACTTTAATGAAGGAAGGGATAGGAAGGGAGGGCTAGACTTGTGATGGAGATATCATTGTGCGAGAGTAAAGCTTCAGAACAGGAGAGTGCTTCAGTGGCTATTTGGGAAGAGTGAGTCAGTGCCTGAAAAGAGATAGCTGTAGCATGAATGAGTCAGTTCAGCTTGAAAGGATTCAGTGATTATTATGGAAGAGAGATGATAAATGCTATATAAGTACAGAATTGGCCATTACTGAGGGCTGTTCAGAGATACACTCTGGATTATATTATATCACCACCACTACTACCCAAACACATACATTATATATATCAAAAACAAGAAGCATTGATGAGAGGCAGTTAATTGGATTTATTTTCACACCATTTACCTGAAATGGGCACTTTCTGAGCTCTTTTACTTCTACTTGTTGTGGGTAAGTAAAGGGGAAAGAGAGGAAAGGATCTATATTGTACTATGTCCCAATCAGACACAAATAGAATATTGTGTGCAGTCTAGGTCCCACATTTTAAGTAGGATATTGATACTCTAGAACAGGGGTTCTCAAACTATGACCCTCGGGCCAGACGTAGCCTGCTGAGGATGTGGCTCACCAGATTATGGCAAATGGGCTGAGGGGCAGAGGCAGTGTGAGTTTTTGTTTTTACTATAGTCCAGCCCTCCAACAGTCTGAGGGACAGTGAACTGGCCCCTATTTAAAAAGTTTGAGGACCACTGGTCTAGATCATCCAAAAGAAGAGGAACAGAATTGCACCATATCCTATAGGTCACAGGACAAAAGATGAGCGGGCAAGGAGGAACAGAATAAACATTTATTAAGTACTTATTAGGTACCAGGCACTGTGCCAGGAGTGCCAGGAACTTTACAAATATTTCATTTGTGAAAAATGGAATGTTCATTCTTGGTATTTTGAGGACTTCATCTTTCTGCTTGTGTCATGCTTCAGGAATGCCCATTTGCACACTTTATTTTGCATATAACTTCAACCAGTAGAGAAGGAGAACAACCAAATTGATCCTTTGACCCCACATATAGGATTTACTAACTAGAGTAGGTCCATTGTGCTAGTCTATCTACATAGTGTTAGATTCTTGACTGTCACACAGTGAGTTAGGTATTCCTCACTTCCTAGGCATAATCTGCAAATTCATAAGTATACCATCTATGCCATCATCCCACCCATTGATAGAAATATTCAAAAGCTGCCTACCACCGCACTAAAAACTACAATCTGAGCAGGGGTCCAAATATTCCATGGTTCTTGATCCACCCCACAATGTCATTATCTCCCTGATAATTTCTCCATGTTATCCATAAAGATATCATGAAGGACCTTGTCAAATATCATGCTAAGTTCCAAGTACAAAATGGTGAATCTTGATGATAGGACACAGGAGAATTGTATCAAATTTTTGAAGAACAATGAGTACCAATACTACACAAACTATTCTCAAAAACTAAAATACAACAGAAGTATCAAACATATCTTGGAGCACAACATTCCTGAATGTATCCTGACCAGATTAAAATCAAATTGGGTAACATTTAACAAAATAATGAAAAATACAATAGAATATAAATAATGTTAATATGTGATTTTCTAGATCAAAATGTTTCTCACAGGGATCCTTACCTACTTTAGCAGCCCATTTCTATTTGAATTTGTATCACTGCCCCAATATACTTCAGAAGAATCAAATGAGGTCGTGGAATATATAGTAAGTTTGAAACAAAAATCTATTACAATACCATAGTATCAAAAAATAGAACTTAGATATAAAATATATATATATATATATTATTCTCATTAATACTGGAAATGTGTGTGTTCACTCAAGCAGAATTGCCATTGATCAATATATTTTTGGAACTCCTGTTTCTGACTGAATCAATAAATGTTTATTAAGTACCTATTATGTGTTAGTACTATATACTTGGAAATGCCTTCAAAGCCAGGATATGTGCCATAAAAATGAGGAAATTAGTTACATTTTCTAGTCACTTTATATTATTTCCCAAAAGATTATCATGCAGTTTGATTATTGGTCTAGCTTAATTTCATATTCCTAATGAATAGTCGCTATTCAAAAAAAGGGGGGATGCCCATAAAGAATAGAAAGAGCCATCCACATCCAGAGAAGGAACTATGGAGACTGAATGTGGATCAAAGGACAGTATTTTCATCCTTTTGTGGTTGTTGTTTGCTTGCTTGCTTTTTTTTTTCTTTATAGTGTTTTTTTTTCCCTTTTGATCTGATTTTTTTTTTTTGTGCAACACAACAAATGTGGAAATATGTTTGGGAAAATTGTACATGTTTAAACTATACTAGATTATTTGCTATTGAGGGAAGAGAGAGGAGGGAGGGAGAAAAAAATGGAACATGTATGAATGTTGAAAACTATCTTTGCATGTATTTTGAAAAATAAAAAGCTTTTATAAAAAATAAAAATAAAAGAATAAAGGTTCTAACAATATTCAAAAGAACATGTTAGAGGTGCTAAAAAGAGAGGGAGAGAAAAGCAGAGACAAGGAGGGAGGAAAAAAGGGAGAGGGAGAGACAGAGACAGAGAAACAGAGAGAAAGAACGAGAGGAGGATGGGGGAGAGAGAGAAAAGAGACAGAAAGAGAGAAAAACAAAGAGACAGCGAGAGAAGAGGGTGAAGGAGAAAGAGAAAAAAGAGACAAAGACAGAAAAACAGAAAGAAGGAGGGGAGGAGGAAGGGAGAGACAGAGAGGGACATAAAAAGACAGAAACAGAAGAGGGAGGAGAGAGAAATAGACAGAAAAGACAGAGAGAGAGAAAGAAAAAGAGAAAGAAAAAGAGAAGGAGGGGAGGAGGGAGAGAGAGACAGAGTGAGAGAGAGAGAGAGAGACAGAAAAACAGAGAAAAGAAAGGGAGGAAAGAAAGACAGACAGACACAGAGACACAGAAACAGAAAGGACAGAGACAGAGAGAGAGAGATATAGAGAGACAGAAAGACTTCTTCCAGAAAATCTATGTTTAAAGTCTCTCTTACCTAACTCCACTTTCAGAATCCTTGTCCTCATGCAAGACTCTGCCTGAGTACTGATTCCTCCACAAAGGACAACTTGATTGTCCCCAGGTGTTCCAACTCTCTCTTCAAAGCACCTTTCCTGTAATGAATTGGTGCACGTATCCTATCTCCATATAACATAAGCATAAGCACCCCAAGGGCAGGGACAGGTATGTTAGTACTTATCACAGTGCCAGACACATAAGAGATCTTGTTAGATTAATGAAGGTTTCTTTTACTGCAGGAATCAAACCCAAGTTCCTTTTTCTCTTTATCCTTTGTGTTAAACTTTTGCCTATGAAATTCCTCCACATTGAAGCATCCTTTGTCCAAATACTGCTCCTTCTCTGCCAGCTTAAAGGGAAGGGCTGGGAGGAAGGGGAATGAGCCTTTCGTTCTACAGATGGGGGTAAGGGAGGAATGAAAAAGAGTAAGTGTTTTTGAGCTGGGGGCCAAAAGGGGACAGTTCCAAAGTACCCAAAGATTTGTTTCATCCTTGATTTTGACATCTCTTTCATGGTTTATCTCTTTTCTGAGGAAGGACGTTGCTTGTATGCCAAAGTGACACTTGTTACAAATGCAGTTAGCATCCCGGAAACACTCATTGGTTACCGTTGTGATCTGCTGAAGTGCCTGCCTGACACACACACTGTGCCTCTCAGCTGCCAAGACCCGAAATGAATGCCGATTACAATTAAATGCAAATTAGTCGCTGCACAGACATAATTTCTTCAGCTGTCTCCATATTCCCTCGGACAAATGTCATTTCAGGCAGTTATAATTGCTCCCCAGATAAGTAAGCGTGTGGCAAGACTAGCCATACCGACGGGTCACCTGTCCCCATTCATACACATATCTGACAGAGGAAGTCATCCATCGGGAAACAATCCAGCAGTTTCATCAGGGGCAGCCATAAGGATGATTCCATCTCACCAATTGTAATTCACCATTCTCCTTCCCTTTGGATCTGTTTTTTGTATACCTTGATTTCATGCACCACAGCCACTCACTTATGAAATGCAACTCCAGCCCATGTTCCTGGCCTGCTATAGAGGGATGCTATACCCAGAAATCCTTAATCTTCATTTACATCCTTCCCACATCACAACTCCACACTCCTATGTAAGTCAGTGGAAGCTACAGGAGTGAAGAAAAAAGGTGAGGATCCCAGAGGGAAAACATCTGGCCCTCCCTAGACCTGATGAATGGCCTAAAATATAGTTTTGTTCTTTATCCGGAACACTTATCATAAGCATTACCTAATAACACATCTGTTTGATTCAATCCAACAAACATTCATTAAGGACTCGCTTTATGCCAGCACTAGGAATACAAAGGCAAAAATGGAATATTCTCTCAAAGATCTGATGTCCTACAAGAGAAATGTAACGTGCACACAGATAACTAAATGCCAGGCAATTGGCTAATGACGAAAAGAATACTAAAAGCTCGGAAAAATCAAGGCTTCCCTCAAGAGCTAGGTCTAGAAGTTAGGGGGTCTAGGAGGCAGAGGTGGGCGGGTGTAAAATGTGGTGTGGATGTGGGTGAGGGGGGGTGTTTCAGGGAAGGGAGAGATAAGCCTGTAGAAAAGTATGAAGACAGGAGATTCCCAATTTCAGGGAAATGCAAGAGATTTAGTTTGGCTGGAAAATAGGGTGCATGAAAGGGATTATGAAATAAGTCTAAATAAGTAGGTAGGTCACATAGAAAATGTTTATAGCAGCTCTTTGTAGTGACAAAGAATTAGAAATTGAGATGTCCATCAATTGGGGAATGGCTGAACAAGTTATAATATATGAAAGTAATGGAATATTTTTACTCTAAATGAAATGATGAGCAATCTGATTTCAGTAAAAACCTGGAAAGACCCACATGAACTAATACTTAGTGAAGTGAACAGAACCAAGCGAACATTGTACACAGTAACAGAAACATTGTGCAGATGATCTGTTATGACAGACTTTGTTCTTCTCAGCAATACAATAATCTAAGACTATTCTAAAAAGCTCTTGATGGAAAATGCCATCTGTATCCAGAAAAAAACAACTATGGAGTCTGTATGCAGATTGAAGTATATTAAGAGAGACAGACAGAGACACTTTTGATTGATAGGAGCATCTAAAATGTATCTACCCCTGTGACTGACTGAGATAGAATGAAAATGTAGATTATGAGATTTGAGAAGGTTGGTGAAAGGGGGAGCCAAGATCTTCAAAGGGAAATGAAAGCTATATTGAAATCCCTGAGCAGGGCATTGGGGGTTGGGATAGAGAGGAAGACTGGCTCATGCATGAGTTGCTTCAGAAAGGAGGGAGAATGACTTGGAGGCTGATAAGTAACTTTCACAAGGATCTGAGCTGCAGTGTAGACAAATGCAATGATCTTCAAAGAAGAAGAGACAAAGGGAAGGTCTAGAAATGACACTCCCTATTTTCTAATAGTGCACTTCCATTCTGTGGCTATCCCTCCATATTCTCCCTTCATATCATCTAGTTTCTAGTTCTCTTGACTTTCTCTAAGATTCAGCTCAAATCCTTCCTCCTACAGTACATCTTTCCTAATTACCATCTCTTCTCTCCCCACTTGTTTTCCTTCTGAGATAACTTTCTATCTACTCCATATGTATCTTGAATGAATATAGAAGGATGTCATCTCCCACATTTGGACATGACCCCTATGAGAAGAGGGTCAGTGTTTTTGCCTTTATTTGTATCTTTAACACTCAGCACAATGGCCACAGTACAAGTTTAATACATGTTTGTTGACTGATCCTGAGGATGACCAAAGATGCTATCTCTTCCAAAGGAAGACAGACTTCCATGGATGGGAAGAGTATAAGGTGAGATTTAGAACCACAGCCAACTTGTTAACAATGGGCATGGATTCCAGTGGGCACAATAAAATATGAAGAGATAGGAAAAAATGGATTGTAGGACAATAAGGCTTAGGTAGAATAGAGATGAAAGCTGGGGAGAAGGAGAAAATGGAAGGAATTTTCACTTAGCCAGATGTCTCTGGATCTCAAAGATAAGAGAAGCAAGAGTTATCTCTTTGTGCCTTCCTCCTCTATAGGATGAAGGAAAGAGCCAGCTAATTAGGTTCCCCATCCTCCAGGATCCTAGGATGACTGAGCATGGCCTCAATGCCATGCATCACCAGCATCAGCTTGTCCCTGCAAACAATGAGGAACTGGAGAAATAAGCAGGGTTGGAATAGACAAGGCTCTATCCATCTGAATCAACAAGTAGCTGAGGTTTGGATATCCCAAGCCTAATTGACCTCACTTTTAGTCAAATCAGCCCCATTGTCTGATCCCAAGGCATCTTCTGGCACAATCGGAGATACCTTACATTGTAGAGCAAGCTCTCAGATCCTATCATCTAAGTTCTGGAAGTGCTACTCTGCTTGGTATCTCAGATGTGAGTTTCCTTTTGGTGTGAGCCCTCTGCTCCATCTCTGTAGCCATCAGGCTTTGATAAATGGAGGGATCTGTGCTTATCTGATTCCTTCAGAAAATGTTAAAGGCTTTGTGCCTAAGAAGGCTGTCTAAGGAATCTCAGGAATTTAGTGCTGAAGATAAAGTGCCTGCTAACGTCTGGCCGGACACTGCCTGGTTTTGTATTGTTTCTGAAGTAAATACCTAGAAAGAGATTTCAAACTTTGCAAAGAATTCCAGTTGACCTATTGGTTTGATAGATAATGTGCCCCCTCAGTAAATTTTCCTATTCTATTAAAAATCCTACATACACACACAACACACACACACACACACACACACACACACACACACACACACACACACACAACAATCAGCTTCTCCCTTTAGTCAGTGAGCCAGATTACTGTATCTGTTCAATTGAGTTGATTATTCAAACATCCTCTCATTGGTTCAATGATTCAAAACCAGAAGAAATGTAGAGAGAGTCAAATCCAATCATTTAATTTACAGAAAAAAGAAACTGAGATCCAGAAAAATAAAGCAATGTCCAAGAACACAAAAGTAAAACCTTTTGACCTTTACAACTCAAACCCAGGCTCTTTGCTTCAAATCCAACATTCTCTCTGCTTACCACAAATAACTATAGAATTATTTTTTTTTAATGTCTGCCCTCACATAGATGTTTCAGCTTTCAGTTTCACACAAACTGGCGTGTGATTTCATCTACTGGGATGTGTCTTCCAACAACACAGCTCACAGACCATTTTTGTTTGCCCAGCTCGAGTGATTCTTGTCCACATCTTCCCATTTGTTCACTGAATTGGATACATTCAGTACCCTCCTTCATTGTCTCCTAATATCACAAAGATACCAACGAAAACTTAATCTACCTTCGTGTTATTCCTCATCTCTTATCACATGACTAATGCTATCTTTTTCTATCATATATTTCCCCAATAACATCCTTTCTTGGAAGCGCCTTCCTTATTATACTATAGCCTTGTCATACATGCCAAACATCTCTCTAATGCTCTTGGTGTGGTATACATTTTAAGTTTTTGGAGACAGATCTTATAGCCATATTGCCACTATAAATAATGGTTTTTAAAAGATGAGGTTTTGCTTCTGAAATAAATTTGGAGTAATTAAGGGAACATTGAAATTTTCTGAACAAAATTTAGGCAATTCCTTTCTTCCTGCTAATTTTATTCTCAATTTACCCTTTCATATCATCTGCCATAAATATATATGTATACATATATGTATTTGTCACATACATGACACATCTGTTATGCATGTGGATACACATATGTATGCCTCTGGGTGAGTATGTATATGTCAACCATCTAACTTATTAGCATAAGAGCACTGCATCAGAAGATGATCTGGACTGATGCTGAGTGAAATGAGCAGGACCAGGAGATCATTATATACTTCAACAACAATATTGTGTGATGATCAGTTCTGATGGACATAGTCGTCTTCAACAATGAGATGAACTGAATCAATTCCAATAGAGCAGTAATGAACTGAACCAGCTAAACCCAACAAAAAAAACTCTGGGAAATGAGTATGAACAACTACATAGAATTCCCAATCCCTCTATTTTTGTCCACCTGCATTTTTGATTTCCTTCACAGGCTAATTGTACGCTGTTTCAAAGTCTGATTCTTTTTGTACAGCAAAATAACTATGGACATGTATACATATATTGTATTTAACTTATACTTTAACACATTTAACATGTATTGGTCAACCTGCCATCTGGGGGAGGGGAGAAGGAGGGGAAAAGTTGGAACAAAAGGTTTTGCAGTTGTCAATGCTGAAAAATTATCCCTGCATATATCTTGTAAATAAAAAGCTATAACAAAAAAAAATGTTTGGAAGAAGTCACTTTGGTATTCAACTGGAGATTTCTTTTCTTGGGGAGTTCATTACTGGTTTATTCAATTTTATTTTCTAAGATATATTTTTTTTTAATATTCTGCTTCCTTGTCTGTTAATCTGAGAAGTTTATATTTTTGTAAATATTCATCTATTTTACTTGGCTTGTCTGATGTATTGGACATAGTTGGGCAAGATGGCTTCTAATAATTCTTTTTATTTTCTCTTCACCGGTGGCAGATTCACCCTTTTTAAAATCATATTATCCATTAGTTTGTCTATTTTATTAGTCTTTCATGGAACCAGCTCTACTTTTATTTATTAGTTTAATGGTTTTCTTGCTTTCAACATAAGTGTTTACAAAATAACATTACCCCTTAAGTACTATTTTCTCTGTGTCCCTTAAATTTTGGCATTTGTTGTTGCCATTCTCTTTAATAAAATTATTTGCTATTTAAAAAAAAATAAGATGATGATCTGGGTTCAAATCCACATTCCTCAATATATTACCTATGTTACTTCACACAAACCATTCTTCCTTTCTGGATTTCAATGTCTCCATCTGAAAAATATAGGAGTTAAGCTACTTCAATTCTAAAGTCCTTTCCTGTCCCAAATCCAAATAAATTTTAGATATCATGGGTCTTCAACTGTGATTTTGCCTTTCTTATTTTCAATAAATGATCACTTTTAAAGGATAGATTGAATTCTGACTTCTGGATATGGATTTAGACACAATAGGAAATTGTTTAGAAATTTAGATAAAGAAGCACCCCTCTTTCCCACCACTTGTTACTCCTTGTGGTAATAATAATAATTCACATTTATATAGCACTTTATGAAATATTTCTCCAACAGTTCTTTTCAATATGAGTATTATTATTCTCCCCCTCTCTTTGATTTGGTCTTTAACAATGATTTCATTTGTATAGAGAACTCTCAATAGGGAAATCCCTCTATCAATGCAAATTGTTAACATTCTTTAACTGACAGATTTAGAGAGTCACTTGGGGTAATGAGAGACTAAGTTACTTTCTCAAATTCTTGCTCAACATCCCACATTATCAGAGATAGTACTTAAAGACAAGTCACTCTGACTCTGAAACTATCTCTATCCACTGTACCACTTCACCTTTTGTCAAAACCATCATAGCTACCATCCTCTTTGTGTTCTAATTAAATGCCTTCATTGAGGGTTACTCTGGTTTACCTCAGTTTTTATTATCCCGTAATAACTGATTATCTAGAACTGAATTGATTTTGGTTGTTCCCATTTTCATATGAAGATGGGGGCTGAAACTGCTACAAGCTACATTTATTATAAATATAAATAAAGTATGTGAAGGGCTACTGTTGATAAAGATGAGCAATAATGAAAATTATGATCAGGTTTAGCTATCTTGATTGTGTCAACTGAACTTCCTACTAGCTTCTCATTCCTACAGAACAACATCCAAATGTGAGCATCACATTAATATGTAGCTGGAAAGGCAGATGGGAATTAAAAGTGACTTTGAAAGTCAGAGTGAGTAACTTCTATTTTATTAAGTAGGCAATGATGAGTCACCAAATATACCAGCAATCCTGTTGGCAAGTTGTTATTGTCTATTTTTGGAGGGGATGTTGTTTAATTTGTCTTTTGATGTTTCAACATATATCTGGAATTAAAATTACCTTTCTACCAGATTTTCTCCAGGTTGTCATGTTCTTTTTCTGTGGAAGAGCTGAAGAAAATTGGAAGATCTCCTATAGTTCCATAATTTTTAAATTTGTCAATAATTTATCTCCTCCACAGCAAGCTGACTCATGATTTGTGGGATATGAGCATCTGTACTGCAAGATGTGAGATTTTCCCCTTTTCTAACCTATTCTCCCTCCTATCAAAATGCTCCTTTAACATTTTGTAGCTTATTTGGACCATGCATGTCCCATGCATAATTCCATTAACTTAAGGGCACCTACCGTTTTAGTATTTCTAACATCATGGTGTTCCATGAATAACAGCTATGTAATTTCATTAGGAAAATACTTGTATTAAAAAGAAGGTTTTACAGAAATGAATGGCTTAGAAAATTTTCTTTGAAAGGTTGCCTGCAATTCTAATTGTTTAGTGATGAAGAGAGCCATCAACATCCAAAGAGAAGACCGTGGGAGCTGTGTGGACCATAACATAGCATTCTCTCTCTTTCTGTTGTTGTTTGCCTGCATTTTGTTTTCTTTCGCAGGTTTTTTACTTCTTGATCTGATTTTTCTTGTGCAGCAAGATAACTGTATAAATATGTATACATATGTTGGATTTAACATATATTTTAACGTATTTAACATGTATTGGACTACCTGCCATCTAGGGGAGGGGGTGGGGAGGAAGGAGGGGATAATTTGGAACAGAAGACTTTGCAAGGGTCAATGTTGAAAAATTACCCATATGTATGTTTTGTAAATAAAAAGCTTTAATAATTTTTTTTAATTAAAAAAGAAAGGTTGCCTGTTTCCTCTTCATGTTTTCATCAAGGATTTCCTCAATACATGCACAGGTCAGTCATAAACTTTCTCATGAAAGGGAAAACGCTTCATGTGAATATTCTCTCTACCCACTAGATTGCAATTTTTCTATTGTTTAGTCGACAATTTTTAGAGATACTATGATAGAAATATAAGGAATTCAGTAATTTGGTTCTAAGGGGAAAGTATAACAAAATTTGTCACTTACTGTTGGTTTTCTCCATTCAGTCTTTATGATTTGCATTGAATACACTACTATCATAAGAGTAGAAAAGGAATTGAAGAAAAAAAGGTCTAATTCCAAGTCAAACAAGTTCAAAATGAGAGGTGTAAAGCAGTAGCTAAATAAAATATAGATTTAATTGTCTATGAGCTTTTGGAACTAGATGGCTCGGTGTCTAGTGGCTAAATATTGGAAGATCCAAAGTAGCTTGCTTAAGGTTGAGATTTTCAGGATTCAACCCAAGGAGCTGTAGCAACTACTGATAGCATGGTTTAAAAAAAAAAAAAAAACCTAGGGAAGAGCATATCCTTGTATGAATGATAATCTTTCTGTTTGTTTATTTTGTTGTAATGTTTGTTTTAATGTTACTTTGAGACAATATGGTGTTGTAGATAGAGTCCTAGACTCTAATTCTACTTCTGATTCAAATTCTACTTCTGATAGTTGCTGCATAATACACATCAAGTACATTAAACTCTGTGCCTCAGTTTTCTCATCTATAAAACAAAGGGAATGGACCTGCTAGCTTCTGAGGCGCTGTCCAACTCTACATATAGGATGCTATGATTCTGTGAATTAATGTGACCTCTGGTTGGCCTTCTTTTAAAAAAAATGCATTGATGAACTATGGTTTTGAGGAAATCCTACTCATAAAGCGCTTCATAATAAAAGTGGCTTTCTGGGAAGAGATAAGGTGAATCCCATGATTCAGCTGATCTTTGGACAACAGACCTAGAAAATGCCACTTGATCCTTACTCAAAGGTTTTCAGGCTTAGTAGGGTCTAAGAGAACTTTGCTGACAAAGCCACAAGGTTGAACAGAGAAGGACTTTGATTTTTAAAAATGGGAAACTTTTTAAAAAAATATTCAAGACTATTTCTTTAGGACTGGGTGATTTGGGGAGGGGAGGTGAAGGAAGGATGGAAGGGAAGTCCTCTTTTAATATATTATTTAAATCATATGGTAGGTATTTTGTCAATGTTTGTTGTATTGAATTCCCCCCATTTTAGGGCTGGGACACAGTCCCAAATGAGCATCCGTGGAGTTTGTTGTGCTGAGACAGAGCCCTGTGTCCGGGGAGGGTGGGATCATATAACAGTTCGTCAAATGTCCCTGCAGTCCTGTGGGTTGGATTTTGTTTTGTTTCTTAATACTCTAGCCTAGATCCCAGGGTGGAATTCAATTTTCTCCCAGATGCTTCCTGAGTTACACAAGTCCCCTTCCTGTGGGGGACTTCAACAATGCTTGAGATTCTCTGGTCTTTCTGTGATTTTGAATTTTTCATAATCCTTTTACCTCTGCAACTGTACTGGCTGTTATTTCCATGTTGTTTTGACCACTCAAACTAGAGGTCTCTAGGTCTGATAACCATCAATAAGTCCATGTCCCACCCCCACTCCCAAGTCTCCAGGTTCATTAGTCACAATGGAAAGCTCGAACAATAACACTTCCAAACTTGCTTTCCAGATCTTCAGTCCTAGACAACAACAATCTTGCTTGTATTTATATGAGCTTTCTTCTCCTCCTCCTCTTTTTCCTCCATGCCTCCAGGAATTTGGAATCTCACTCACTCACTGGTGCTTGACCTTTTAGGAGGGATAAAAGCTATCCATGGCCAAATCTCAACTAGGCAGGCTTAGAGGTGTGAAATTAGGATCTCTTGTCTCCAACGGGCAGCCCACATCCTTCTCCATCTTTTACTTATTCCTAACAGATTTGTAAGATTTAATGACCCTTGCCGCCACACTAGGACTTTATAATGCTGTTCTTTGGGATCATACCTTAGAGGTGAGCCCACCTTATAACAAAATCCATTTGCTACTTTAATAACTCAGCCAAAAAGCACCTGCCTTATGCCGGATTCTGCTGTAGAGGGAAAATTTCCAACATAGCTTTCCAAAAGCATTAGGCCCACAAAATTTCTATTATTCAGCCTGAAAAATGCACAGTTGGTCTCAGCGGCCCCCACATCCACCAGTGCCAGTCCTTCCCCCTCCCATACAACCACATTTTCTTTTAACTGTTCCCCCGATCACTAAGCAGGGAGAACACAACATCTGCCTGAAGCAAATATACTGAACTCCCCAACAAACACAGATTCCCAGAAAATCAAACAAAAAGGAATATCAATCAGAGGCAGACTGCTAAACTATAGACTCCCTGCCTGATTGCTTTCAGGCTGAGGCACACAGCTGTGTGATTATATTATGGACCATGCCCCAAATCTGACCCTCCCTGCACCGACTAGGGCTTTTCCCACTGGATCAGATCCACCTGCCAAGCCCACAACAGCTATTTTGCAGCACTATTCCCCCCCCAATAGTTAAAGGAGAAGCCACTCATTAGACAGAAGTAGCATCTCAGATGTTAATGAAGATTTAACAAAATCATCTACTGTGTGCAGTGGATTTCATAGCAAATGACAAAATGGCTGATTACGGACACTTTCCCTGCACAGAGTAGGCAATTAATAAATATTAACTAAAAGAATCCCACTTTACTACTGTTAGCAAAGTTGTTCATTACTATGCACACAACAATGCACATTCTTTCCTGTCACAAGTTTCAAAGCTATAACAACTTTGTTATTTGTGAAATTTCTTTTATTCTTTTTTTTTTTTTCCTGTGCGGTTGAACTGGACCAAGCAGAGAACTGATTATTACATTCAGGGAGGGCCAGATCAAAGAAAACAGGTTGAAAGCTAGAAAGGACCCCTGAGATTTAGGAACTGATTAGGAACAGTAGAGAATGAGGCTTTTCTTTACCCCAGCCTCCAACTGCTGGCTCCATTTCCTTCTGTTTCCCTCCCAGATTATCTTGTTTTTATTTTGTATATTTTGTATTTAGTTATATGCACATATGTTGCTTATTCTACCCAGAATGTAAGCCCCTTGAGGAGAGGGACTGTTTCATGTTTTAATTTTGTATTTCTCACACATTGTAAGCACTTTATATATGTGTTGTGTATATAAAAATACACACACACCCATACATGTATACATATACAAAGACACAGACTCACAAATATTATATACATGTGTGTATGTATCTGGAAACATGAAAAAATATATATGTATATGTGTGTGTGAGAAACAAAAAAGCAAAATGAATAAAGAACTATGTAATATATGGATAAAGTGCTGGATCTGAAGTTAGAAAAACCTGAATTCAAATCTGTCCTTATATACTTACTGGTTATGTGACTCTCCATTAGTATAAGTTCTTGAGAGAAGGGCTTATGGGTTTGTTTGTTTGTTTTTCTTTCTTTAAATTTTTTTCTTCTTTCTTCTATATACCCTTGTCTCTTTCCATCCTTCATGCGTAACATAATGCCTTAGAAAATGCGTTATAAAAGCTTGTCCACTGGCTGATTGTAAGGACCTGGGTAAGACAATGAAAGTCTCAATGTTCCCAGGATACTTTCTAAAACTCTAAGGTGTAGAGACCATGACAAATGACAGTGTTAGACAGGGTCCCCCCACTGTAAGGATGGTATGGATTTCCCATATCAATAAAATCATATCTATTAAAATGCTTATATTGATACATACATTATATATATATATATTTACATATATATATATATATACTTATATTTGCATATATACATATAAGGATATATGTAATGCATATGGTACTAACTATGCATGTCTTTGCTACTATAAACAATATTCTTAATATAATTCACTTGAGAACTTTCTTCTCATATTATGATCAGATTATTTTTAATAACAGCTTTTCATAGCAGAACAAGGTTACACAACTGTTTTTTGATGGGGAGAGTTAGATGCCTTTTCAGTTACCAATCCCTCTGTGTGTTCTAAAACCTTCTAAATTCCTATGGGAATGAAATTATTTACGCAGATATCTATCTGCCTGGTATGCCTGCAAACTCACACCAAAATATGTTTTGTTGACCAAATATGGATGCACAGTGAGCTAAGGAAACCAGGATCTGGTCTTCCTGTCCCGCCTGCCTTCTCTCAAGGTCACACCCATGGACACACTGGCTTTCGCCATTAGCTCAGACAGCAGGCAGCCCTGTTGTGCTGTGTTGATTTCCCCAGTTGAAGAACCCACCCCAGTTCTTTTCTTCTCTCCCCCCGGCTCTTTTCTTCTCTCCCTTCTGGCTGCCTGACTTAAGAAGCATTTCCTTGCTCCCTCTGTCAAAGGAGAAACAAAAGGACTGGGATCAACGGGGCAGTTCTGCTGCTTAACCATTCACGTCACTCACATTGCTCCAATGCTTCAAGATTTACAAAATGCTTTTCTCACAATAACCCTGAGAGAGAGGGAGGTGGTGCTACTGGCTGCCAAGCCTGGGAAAATACTTAATGGAAATTCCTCCACCAAGGAGAAAAAGATTGACTGAAATGAGAACTTTGAAGATGGCCTATGAATCTCTCAATTGAGTGTGTTCTACATCGCCGTCCCCCCAAACACTCCCCAATTTCTCTGTAGGATTGTGTGTTGTCAATAGATGGATGGACAAGGCTGCTAGGATGCATGTACGCCGGCACATTGTATCAATGGTAAACCTTAATTTTTATTTCTCTTTGAAACACTCCCTTCTTGCTCCTCCAGAACCCCTTCTTGCTGCTGAGAAGGTTGCCACACGCTAATCATCGTGATAGGTCTCTGTGCATAATTGCACAGTCTCCGTGGCTTGGCACATCTAGCGTAAATAGCTTTGATTAGTTTCAGTCTCTCTTAATAGAAACTGTTGTGTCTGCCAAGGGGAGGCCAGACAGTAGATCAGACTAAACCAATTAGTGGCGTGCCCCCCACCCTCAGCCCCCCATCATCCACTCCGCCCCTCCATCAATGCCTGTATCTGTAGTACGTACATCCTGCAGTTATTCTGCCAAATCCCGGTTCAGAACTTTCAAAGTCTTTTGTGTCTTCTGTCACCTCTGACAATTAACTGAGTGAGCCTGGCCAACTGGGACCGAGCCCACTTTGGCTCCAAAAGGAATTTCCTTTAAGATGCTCCTACTCTGGTTTTCTTTGCAGGATAGGGCAGGGCAAAGTCATAAAACAGTTGGTTTCTGTTTGAGGGGCAGTGGGGTTGAAAATGCTATTTCAGTTATGTTTTATTCTTTTGTCCTCGGGAGTCACTGAGTACTTAATGAAACCACACATCTTTCATTCTGTAGGGACCACTGGTTTGGCTGAACCAAGCAGCAGGTGTAGAGATACGTTTAAGTTAGAACATGGTGAAAGATGAAGGAAACCATTACTCCTGCTTTGCCAACCTGAATTTCAGTCAAGATGGGGCTTGGAGGGCAATATTCTTAGTGTCAACAGCAAGAAGATCTAGAGATGACTGATTAAAAGTGTTAAATGAAAAACATCACTGAATGTCAAGTTGTCATGGAAACTTAATACAACCTGGAAAATGACTAAACTCAGCATAAGGAGGTGTGTGTCTCATCAGTCTCCAGCCTCACCTTTCTGGGACACCTGCCAACCTGCTTGGTTTTCTTTCCCCATATGTCACATAGAGTGAGGGCCAGGGAGGGAGAAGGAATGTGCACAGTGGCGGGACGTGTCCAGGAACGAGCCTTTCCTAATGGTCAAGAGAGTGGAGTGCTGGGACTAGATCACAGAGTATTCATCCAAACAGAACTGAAAGTCCATCACTCTGCACCTTCTCCGTTAGAAAGGTAATGATAATTTCACGTATGCCTAGATTTTTTGAGGGGATGATTGTCTTTGTTCCTCTTCACCAACTTGGTCTAAAAGTTTATCAAGTGGAGATTTTTGTGATAGGTTCTGTCTAACCATAGGACCAGTAGCTGGGTGTCCTTGGTTCAGGGCAAAGTATAAAGAGATACATAATTTAGCTCTCATCTATCACTTTCTCTAGACAGGAGCCTAGCAAATCACTTCATTAGGGAAGAATAGTATTGTAAATAAGAGAAAATGAAACAAAAGACTCACTCTCAGAAGGGCTATAATTTCCCACACATTCCATGTTAGTAAAGTGGGAATTTTTCCCTAAAAACTGACCCATATTCTGCCAGGGGAAGAGTAGAGCATCCCTGTCTCCATCCCCTAATCACTACCTGGGCTCATTGCTTTTCCATCCCACGACACATAATCATCTTGGAGTAGCCCCAGAACTCCTTTTGCCACTACCAATCTAAAATTAATTTGCTGCAACTTTTATGAATTGCTGCTGCCATCTGCTGGAGCTGTTGTCTATTGCTTAAATTTCTTTTTCTTCAGGGAACTGTGTTACTGTTTTTCTGTGAGAGTCCTGGGCCACCATGCCTTGGGAACTAATCAAAACATTTTTAGCGCTTTTGTTTGAAAGGACTCACAGTCAGTCACTTAACAAACATTTATTAATAGATTATTAAGTACAATAAAGGTCATTAAAGTACAAGTGGAAAGAAAGAGTCCGTTGCTCTCAAAGATCTTACATTCTAATAGGAGAATTCAATATTAAACAGAAGCTGAAGTGAGGAATTGGGGATAGGGAGAGAAATGAAGGTACTCAGCATGTGAGCACGAGAAAATCCAGGGTGCAGTCTGAAGAGGAATGAGACATGGCTGGACTGGATACCCTTCACAAATGAAGGTTCTTGGATACAATGGGAAAGTGACCTTCTAGACTAAAAAGGTCTCTAGGACACAGTACAGGAATATTGGAGTGTAGCTTGAAAAAGATCAAGAGACAAAAAGGTATCTGGACAATAAGAAACCTCTGGGGAACCATGTATATCAGGGAAGCACAAAGGAAAGAAAGGAACCTTATGGGGACTCACTCCTAAACCCAGCTGGAAATATGCAAGCTAGCATCAGTGAATCAGCAGTGGCAGGGTGATAGAGATGGTTTTAGGCAAGTGAAGGAATTCATGGACCAAAGAAGAAGTTCCTGGACCCAACAGAAGTTGGGGTCAGAACCAAGAAGCTGACAGAAAAAGCCCCCAATGTGGAAAGCAATCCTCCAAATACTTCAGAAATCTCAAGGTTTAATTCTAATGACTAGCTCAAACATAGTATAATAGGAAAAACATTAAAGAGGACACCAGAATGCTTTTATTTCACTGAACCTCAGTTTCCTACTGTGTAAAATGAAGGAGTTAAACTAGAAAATTTCTGAAGTCTCTTCTTCTATCTCTAACCTCCACTCATTCATTCAATCAATCCAAAAAAGCTTTTATTACATTTAGTTATTCACTTTTCTCCTCTCTGTGGGCAGCATATTTATTTTACTTACAACAGTGGAGGAAATAAAGCTATTTGTACATATATTTGCTAAGTGGTTCTATGTATGCCTTAATCATAGACAAATAAATATATTTTGACAAATTGAAAAGCACTGGACAAAATCTTTCATTCTGTTCTGATGGGGGAAAATGGGGAAATAAGAGCTATATGATACTCCAGTGAAGTGGATTTGGTTCCAGATGAATGTTCAGATACAAAGAGCAGTTACTAACCGTTTTAGATCAGCTCAGAAGGAGGTTTCTGGTGGAGTGCCTCAGAGTCCAGCTTTTTAGTTCGTTTTGTTTTGTTTTTGCAGTGACTTAGATTGAGTTATAAATGGCATGTCTATCAAATTGCACAGACCCCAAAGTGATGGGGGAAGGTAGCTAGCACACTGGATGAAAGAATCAAGGTTCCAAAAGACCTTCATTGGCTGAAAAATTCTGAGCCAAAATGGATAAGATAATACTGAAATATTATAGTCTAGTATTTTTAAAAGTCAATTTCCCAATCTAAAACAAGGGAGATGTGTATGAACAACTATTTGAATCGAAAAGATCTGTTGTTGATATCGTCTGTCATTACTTCTCAAAGAGTCCCCATTTCCCAGGGAGATGATTCCATGACATACAAGTGGCTTGGATTTAAGTGAGGGAAAGCTGTGCAAAATCACCAGCTTCCCTTCCTCCTCTATAGCTATCTGGGTCCAATGGACAGATATAAATCAGGAAGACCAGAGATGGCCCCAAGTAATGACCTAAGGATCTTAATAAAGAACAATAGTAATAACTAACATTCATACAGCATCTCCTGTGTACCAAACACTGTGCTAAGCATTTTGCAAATATTGATTCTCACAACAACCCTGAGAGGTAACTGTTATTATTATCAACTCCATTTTACCATTGAGGAAACTGAGGGAGGAAGAGGTTAAGTGACTGGCCCTAGCTCATATGCCTAATAAATGCCTGAGGTCACATTGGAACTCTGTCTCCCAGATCACTTCGCTGCCCTAGATTAATAGACTTAATACCCATTTTTAAGATAAGTGGGGTCAGCACTATGATAGGAGAACCAAGGGGGAAAAAAATCAGCTTTAGATTTCAGTGTAAATGGCAAAACTGAAGATGTCCAGGAAATTTCCAATTGCAAAAAGGCTAAAAATCTCAGGATTTTATGATAAGATCAACCAACACTATTGATGAGTCAATCAATTAGCATTGCCTTACCATGTGCCAAGCATTGTATTAAGTACTGAAATTACAAAGAAAGGCAAAATGCAAAAAGTTGCTATTTTCAAAGGAGCTCACTGTCTGATGGAGGACTAGGACATACTGCTGTGTCTCAAAGTCTTCACTAATGTATCAACTCTCCACAAAATCAACTTTTAGTGGTCCAAATGGATACGTGCCTCTTTTCTCCTCCTTGTCATGTTTTCTTTTTATTTCCACTCTTCTACTGTCTTTCCATCATCAAAGGCAATTATTACCTCAAAGGTTTATCCACCAATGTTAATTTCCATTAAATGGTATGAATCCCTCATATTCTTTCATCCCTAACCCTCCCCTAGAAAGTTGCTTACCCATGACTCCATCCACGAGGATATACTTCCTCATGACATGGGACTTTTATTCATGTTTTCCCACAATTTTATCATTACAAGATCTCCCCAAAAGGATTTCTCTTCTTCTTTTAATGTTTCTGGAATATCAATGCCTACTTGTTTCCTCCTACTCTAATTAATTTACTACTTCTGCCTCTTTTAATCAGTAATGTATTGTACTTGGCTTTCTGTATGCAAATCATCATTGGTAGCAGCATGCAACAAGTTGTTTATAATTTTATTTCTCCCGGATCCACAGTTTCCACAGTTTATAGCTATATTGCACTGTGATAAGAATGTTGATGGTAAACATATGAGCTTTTGTAGGAACAAGAGGTTTTGAATTATTTAAAATATTACATGATTTCTCAAATGTAATGAATTTTTGAAGGGAAGGAAGGAAGGAAGGAAGGAAGGAAGGAAGGAAGGAAGGGAAGGAAGGAAGGAAGGAAGGAAGGAAGGAAGGGAGGAAGGGAGGAAGGGAAGGAGGGAGGGAGGGAGGAAGGAAGGAAGGGAGGGAGGGAGGGAGGGAGGGAGGGAGGGAGGGAGGGAGGGAGGGAGGGAGGGAGGGAGGGAGGAAGAAAAGATAGAGGAAAGAAAAAGAAGTCTTCCTGACTCTAGGCCCAGCACTCTATTTCCTGAGTCTCTGATAGAGAAAGGCCAAGTGATTTAATTGAGCAGGTCTAATGAGTTTGCTCTCTCAGAAAGCCACAAAGAAAGTATGTTTATCTTCAGTAGGAGCCCAAAGCAGGGGGTGTTACTACAATCTTGGAAAGACTGTGTGGGACTTTCCTGGAAAGAATGATATTCTAGTATAAGAGGGCTGTCCCAAAAGAAACTCCCAGGTTCGGTGACCTTCCAGAGGAAACTGATGGATTATTTACACATTTTAGTTTCTAACCCTATTTATAGATTTCTTTGAGGCCTTTGTATCTCATTGATGTTTCTGTGGGATATAACAAAGGCTGTCTCACATCCAGTTCCCATAGTGTACACTGAATGCCTTATAGAGGTTAGGCCCCTGTGGCCATTATTTGGGGAAACTAGCCATGAGCTATACCTAAGCCTTATTTGGGAAATTTTCCAAGATTCAATCCAGGTAGGAGTAATGGAAAGAAAGAAAGAGAGAAAGAGAGAAAGAAAGAAAGAAAGAAAGAAAGAAAGAGAGAAGAAAGAAAGAAAGAAAGAAAGAAAGAAAGAAAGAAAGAAAGAAAGAGAAAGAAAGAAAGAAAGAAAGAAAGAGAGAGAGAGAAAGAAAGAAAGAAAGAAAGAAAGAAAGAAAGAAAGAAAGAAAAGAAAGAAAGAAAGAGAGAAAGAAAGAGAAAGAGAAGAAAGAAGAGAAAGAAAGAAAGAAAGAAAGAAGAGAAAGAAAGAGAGAAAGAAAGAGAGAAAGAAGAGAGAAGAAGAGAGAAAGAAAGAGAGAAAGAAAGAGAGAAAGAGAGAGAGAAAGAGAGAGAGAAAGAAGAGAGAAAGAAAGAAAGAAAAGAGAGAGAGAGAAGAAAGAAGAGAGAGAGAGAGAGAAGAAAGAAAGAGAGAGAGAAAGAAAGAGAGAGAGAGAAAGAGAGAGAGAGGAAGAGAAGAGAGGGAGAGAGAGAGAGAGAGAGAGGAAGAGAGAGAGAGAGAGAGAGAGAGAGAGAGAGAGAGAGAGAGAGAGAGAGAGAGAGAGGAAGGAGAGAGAGAGAGAGAGAGAGAGAGAGAGAGAGAGAGAGAGGAAGAGAGGGAGAGAGAGAGAGAGAGAGAGATGAGAGAGAGAAGAGAGAGAGAGAGAGAGAGAAGAGAGAGAGAGGAAGAGAGAGAGAGGAAGAGAGAGAGAGAGAGAGAGGAAGAGAGGCAGAGAGAGAGAGAGAGAGAGAGAGAGAGAGAGAGAGAGAGAGAGAGAGAGAGAGAGAGACAAGGAGAGAGAGAGAGAAACTGTTTTTCTGGATCAAGTTCCCTAAATTAAACATATTTCACATAAACACACTATATAATAACTGATTGATTTGGACCAACTTTGAGGTCAAATTTAGTATTGGACTAAAGGGTATCAAGATACACATTAGTCTCTATTTATAAGTAATTTTGAAATCTTGACATAAAATGTTGGCTATGAAAAGTTTCAAAGGGCATATCTTCAGATTAAACAATCTCTAGCTCAAAGGATCAGTGGAGTATATTCTCCATAGCACTTAGCATACTGAAGAAATATAAGCTGCTATTGTTATTGATATCCTTGCATCTAGGCCCTAAGGAATAACATTCTAATTAGCCTAATTCCTTCCTGTAGGAAGAAATCTTTGAAAATAGAGAGAGTAAAAGCTCACTGGCATGATCTGCTCCTTTCCCCACAGTCTTACTTTCCTAGAAGTTGGGGGGGGGGGAAATCTTCATGATTGGGCCATACACTTTTTTGATGGCGATTGCTCCTGACAAGTCTTGCCTTTTAAAATTTCACTGCAACTACAGTAATTGAACCTGTGTAGCTTCTGGAAACCCAAGGCGACTTTTCATTCAGTCTTTCTGGGGGGAGATTAATTGCCAAAGCAGCGCCGCCTCCCCAGCTTTGTTCTGCTGAGACTCGCCCACTGTTGAACAAGCCAGTTTGAACTCAGACCTGCACTCCGGCAGAATTCTCCAAAGACAGGGGGTTGAGTCAGCCTCCTTAAAGCAAACAGCCTTTGGAGCTGAATGATTGCTGATCCTGCCAACTGATGAGAATGTAATGACTCCCTAAAGCGGAGGTCATGAACCTTGAGCATATTTTTAAAGCTGCATTGGAAACCTATTTCAACATTCATGTGCAGATGAGGAAATATTTTCTGATAAATAATTTAAATGGTTACATTTGGGTTCTGCATCTGGACCGCATACTACTAAGTCAGAACGATGGGATAATTCAACGGGACACATTTAAAACTGCCCTGTGAACAGCTTTCCTTGGGGAAGCATGTTTTATTGGAAGGAACACTAGATTGAGAACCGGAAGACCTGAATTCAAGTTCCAACTTTAACACTTAACTAGCAGGGTGACCATAGACAAATCAATTAACTTCTCTAAATTTCATTTTCATCATCTGTAGAATAGAAATAATAAAAACATTTAACCTCCCAGGACCTCGATTTATATAATTGAGACAGATGTGCCAAACCTACCTTTCTTCTCCTCCTAATCTCACAAGCAATTAAAATGAAGTGAAAAAGCATTAAATTTGAAATTAATAAACTTTACTATGTACTATTGTGTGACCTTAGGCAAGTCCCAATTTCTCTGTGCTTCAGTCTGGCTCTCTAAAGCCTTTTGCGCTTCTAAATAGTGTAATCCACTACAACTAGGACTATTACTCTAACCCAATCTAGGATATATTTGTCTCTGTGCCTTAGCTCCCGACTGGATTGTAAACTCTTTGAAGGCAGGGACCAAGTTAGTTAACACCAAGTGCTTGTGAAATGAGTGCTGAATGGCAGCTATGCTGCTAGCATCCCTTCTAATCCCCTTCCACACCAATTCTTACCCACAGAAAGACATTGTGCAGATTTTCTCTCCTTTACTCTCACATTTGCTCACAATCACCTCCAATTCTAATTATACACTACATTCATCATCAACTTCATGAGAGCAGAGGTAATCTTGAAATTGGTAAGAAGTGCCCCCCAAAACAGAAGTTTTCCCAAACCATAGTGGAGCCAATAGATCCAGCTATAACTGATGTTTCAGGTTCACATGACCGTTCTCTGGGGCAAATTTTTCTCAGGGGTTTGGGTGGAAGGATAGTGGGAAGCTGGTTCCTGGACAAGTTTTTGTCTGAAGGTCTGGCATATTAGGTTTAAAACAGGGCTTGTTCTTGGTTCCTGCTATAAAATGGCATTTGACAGTCTCGGGAAATCCCTGTTAAGTAAGTGCTTTAGAAAACATCTAAAGTTCTGTGCCCTCCAACATACCCTCTTCATCACATGGAAGATGTCATAAAAAAAAGGAATTGGTATAAGGAACTCCTGGTGTTCTGATGCCTTCTACCAATGCAGACTAGCACTGGCTGTGAAAATGTATCATTTTAGAGAAAGGGGGTCTTACTTAGCATTTTTTGGCTCTTGAACTCTTTCATAGTCTAGTAAAGCCTGTAGACCCCTTCTCAGAGTTGTTTGTAAATATGTAAAATTATATAGGTTTTTATACATACAAAAAATTAATTATATTGAAATAGGATGATCAAAAAATGTTTTTAAAAGCAAGTTGACAGACCTCAGATTAAGTACTCCCATTGCAAAGATTTATTTGGTACAATAAGAGGCTAAATAATTTGTCCTGGATCACCCAACCAGAATTTATCAAAAGTTGAACTTGAACCCAGCCCTTTCTGACACTGAAACCTCATTCTTTATCCATTATGTCTTGCTGCCTCTCAGGAACTGTCATTACATTAGGTATTTAGTAGTTTAAATATTTGTTGGTTGATCAGTTGACAGGCAGTAAAGTAGGATAAATTACATGAGGCCATTCTACCATCTCACTGTAAACTGGGGTGGCCATGAGGAACTAAAAAGAAAGGGGTTCAAGGATAACTAACAATTGGCTCTTACTCAGAAGCAGGAACAGGAAAATCTAACAATAACTGGCATTTATATATAGCATATTAAGATTTGCAAAGTACATTATATCCTTGGTCCTATTTTATTCTTCACAATAAAAATGCTACAGATTATAAAATCAGATCAAATCTGGAGAATTGAAAGAGACCATGGAATCTAAGACTTGTGATTTTATTGGCAAAAGAGGTAGCTACTGAAAAATGCCCAGGGTCAAGAGATGGAGTGTCTTGGTCAAGAAATAGCTAGGAGCCCAGACATCTTTTCTATTTCTTTAGCTCAGTCCCTTTTAGGTTAATTATTAGACCAAGCTATTTAGAGTCCTATCACATGGTGATTCAGTTGGTATTACTGCTAGTTTCTCCTAGACCTAATTTCTTTCTATTCCTAGGCAAAGGCATTTCCTTCCTGGCCTTCCAGATTTATCCCAAACATCTCTCTCCAAGTCTCTTTTTCAACCTACTCTTTGGTCATCGGCTAGACAGCCTCTCTGGTCCTATCCCTTGCCTCCTCCTTGATTCATTAGTTTTCCATAATCTTTTGTTATTGTTTGCATTCTATTATATTGCTTGGTTTGCTAACTGCGTATTAGCTTGCTAGTTGTCAGGGAGGGTGCTGCCTTTTTATTGAAACTTGGCTTGATTCATCATTCTATTCTGGAATGTGTCTGCCTCATGTCAGTTTATTCCAATAACCAGAAGCAGACTTCCACAGTTTCCTATTAAAAAACCAGAGGTGTATATTGGACCAACTTTTATGTCCCTGGTTTTTGTCTAAGAATGACTCTGATTCTCAGCACATTAGCAGCAAAGAGATGACAAAGCCCTGTGAATAATCGTGTCTCTCTTTTTTTTTAATGTTAAGGCACCAATTCTGCTTCCTTTCTAGTTCTCATCTCTAATAAACAACTAGGGAGAGCTTTCCCATCATTACAGGTTGACAAGATCAAAATTTCTTGATGGATACAGTAACAGTAAAACATTGTCTACCAAAAAAAGATACTTATCCCAGTGCATAGCACATAGTAGACATTTAGTCAATGCTCATCAATTGATGGGATTCCTTCTTTATATTCAAAAATGAAAGAGATTCTCAACTGTCTAAAATTATTCCTGGAATATGCACAGTCTTTTAAGGTTTACAAAGCTTATAACATAGATTATCTCATTTAACCCTGACAACAAATCTGTAAAATACACATTTTACACACAGCAAGTGCCTTAGTTGTTCATTTACTTATACTATAATAGTATAGTTTACTATATTTCATACAATATATCTCCATTTTACTATTATTATCTCCATTTACAAAGGAAAGAACAAACTTAAAAATTCTTAAAGTAACTTGACCAAGGTCACACAGCTTATATATGTATCATCGATGGGATTAGAACTCTCAGACTCCTTTTACTACCATAATTGCATAGTTTCAAAAAAATCAAAGAAGGTCTGAACTTACAAAAATGCACACACACACACACACATATATATATGTATATACATAGTGTGTGTGTATATATAAATATATATATGCATGTGTGTACACATATATACACATACCTATATAATATATTCTGGGGTGATTATTCACATATAAAAGTTTCTTTACTTTGAAAAGGATTCCTAGCAGGAAACCTCCAAATGGCAACTTTTCCTGCTTTGTTTTAAAATTATTCAATTTATGAATAATTTTAAAGTACCCAAGTAATTGAACAAGAGAGGTTAGAATGATTCCCTGCCTTCTCAGAACTAATCACCAACACCTCCCTACCCCCATTTTTTCAAGCTTCCTTCTTCCCTCTTCAACATAATCCACTCTATTCCTTTTTCCTTTTGTCTCTGATCATTGTGTAGTACCCCTATTAATCTTGGACGAGATGAAGTCTCTGCAGCTTTAATTTGAAAAAAGAAATAGCTTTGCCTTTTACATTCAGCTTGACAGTATAAAATATTTATGATTCCTCTGGCACTTCTGGTTCTCCCTCCTTCCCATCGATTCCCTCTGTGGGCGATAAGTGCATGCTTTGAGGGAAGAACTTCCTGTCAGGTAGTGACAGGCCCAGGATGACAACATCTAGTTAATTCCAGCTGCTATGAGCCAATCAAATTACCAGTGAAAGCATCAGCCTCTTGCATGAGATCTTTCTTATTGAATTGAATTGAACTGAATTTCTCATTCCCATTCAGCTGGCTTCTATTAAAACAATCCAAGGCTCCTTGCCTCCTTTCTTTCTCACTCATTCCCACCAGCCATCCTTGGTGGATCTGCCATGTTCACAGACAGAGAAGAATATCATCTGAGGCTTCCTTCTTTCAGGGATCACAGGGGTTAGATTGATTGAGGGCTGTGACTAAGGGCATGGAAGAAGAGTTGGGGGAAATCACCTCTCCCCAGAGAGCCATGATCTTTTTTTTTTTTATTGCTCCAGGAATATAGGACAATCAACTTTTCAAGCAGAGAGCATCTATGTTTTCCTCGGGGGCTAGCAAATAGCTTTGCTCACTTTCCTGTTTATTCCCATTCATCCTTCTAGGTCCCTGAACACTAAAAGCCTGGGGTTATACTGTGTGGTAATGGCAGGTGATCTGAATTAGCCATTGGTCACCATGGGACCCCAGGTTAGGATGAGAGAGGGGCAGGAAGCTGCAATCACAAGAAGCAAGCAATAGGTAGAATCCAGAGCACAAGAAGTAAGGAGAGAAAGTCACGAACAGCTGAGTACAGAAACTGATTCCAAATCCAACGCTTTTTTATAGAACCCAAATGAGACTTTCTAGATGAGTCTTACTCCACTAGAAATCTAATCCTACTATAGGGAAAGCATGTGGGAGCAAGTGAACCATATTAAGATAGAAGATAGTAATCTGATAGGAGTGTGAAGTGGAGAGCTAGAGCTTCATTTAGTCCCTCCTGGAAGCAGATATCTGATATATAGTCTTCACTTCACACCATACTGTCCCATATTTTACTGTTTCCAAAATAATCCTGCCTAAAATGGCTGCCTTTGCTAAGCAGGAAGCAGCGGACCATCCTTGGTTAACAATAAGTACTCTGAGAACTGAGAACTAAGCTCTCTCTATTGGACATAGCCCAGACCATTGCTTTTTTTTTTTTTAATTATGTGTGGCCCTCGACTGACTTTGCCCATGGGTGCACCTTGTATTACCCACGATTTGGGGAAACTAAGGTGAAAAATATAATTCATAAGTATGAAACCAATGAGTCTCCCATACACTTTACAGTATATTTCGGTACTGATTAGTATAAATAATAATGAATCCCTGAAATGGTCATATGTTTTCAAATTTGCAGTATTTTAATTTATAATTATGTGAAATAGGGTCATTTTGTTCAACCTAACAGAAATATAGATTCAAATAATGGGACCATTTGAAGCAATTTATTGTTGGCCATGGATTGTGGCCAAAACAAAGAGCTTCCATCTCTTTGCCTTCCTAAAGGACCACCATGTAAAGCAAACAACAAAAATCTTAACTAAGAGTATCTGCACCTTTCCCAAGAAGGCACTTGACTAAGCTTCCAACTTTGGCAAAAAGATACCAACTCAGCTGTCTCTGTTAATGATAGAATACTGCATGTGATAGGAAGTAGAAAGGACAATCAAAATAAGAAACATTCCTGGCGATCACGAAAAAAGATGGGTCATGAAGGAAAAAGATATAGGAAGCATATAAGTATAGGAGGATGGGGGGTAGATGGGAAAAGCCACATCCTACATCTCTCCCTTCAAAAAAGGAATCAAATAGTAAACACCACCCAAAAAAAATCCAACAGTGGGAAAAAAAAGTCGTTATCATAACTAAAATTTATATTGAACTTCCTCTGTGCTGGATACTGTGCTAAATACTTTACAATTATTATCTTATTTGCTTCTAGAAACAATCCTGCCTGATGGCTGCTATTACCATCCACATTTTACAAATGAAAGAACTGAGGCAGAGATTAAATAGCCTGCTCAGGGTCACACAACCAGGAAATGTCTGAGGTCACATTTGAACTCAAATCCTCCTGATTCCAAGCCCAGTTGTTCTATTCATTATACCACCTACCTGCTATGCTTCTTCTTTGTTTGTTTTTTTAATTAACCTATTTATTTTTAACACTCATTTTTTGAGTTCCAAATCCTTCCTCCACCATTGAGGAGACAAGCAATATGATATCAATTATATGTGTGAAGTCACACAAAACATATTTCCATATTAGCTATGTTGCCAAAAAAAAAAAAAAAAAAAAAAAGTGCTTCTTCTTTGAATTCCCTTTCTGACACACACACAGAGAAGTAAGGTGTAAGGGCTAGGCTAAGAAGGGCTTGATCATGTGGCCCCTTTTTACTTTCCAGTCTTCTACTTTATTTCCCTTCACATTCTCTATGGTCCAGCCATAATGACCTCCTTGTCCTTTTTCACAAAATATACTCCATCTCCACACCTCGTATGCTTTCACTGATTGCCCCACACAATTGGAAGGTTCTTCCTCCTTATCTACATCTCCTGGTCTCTCTGGCTTCCTCCCAGCTAAAATCCCACCTTCTGCATGAAACAATAAACTGAGATTATCTACCATTTATCTTGAATATCTCCTATAAAAACTGTTTACATGTTGTCTACTTCATTAGATTATAAATTCCTTGAGAGTAGGGGAGTTCTCTTTTGACTTTTTTTTTTTTGAATCCTCAGTGTGTAGCACAATAAGTGCCTAATCAGTGCTTATTAATACTTAAAACAGTAGGTACCTAATAAGTGTTTATTGACTTTACTGGGCTGTTAGTCTTCAAAACACTCAAGTTTAGATAGAGTCTAAAGTGTGTTTCCTACAGATGAATGTTTATATTGTCTCAGGGTAGTTATGGAGAGAAAAAATAATTGAGAAGGCTCTATCTAATAGATGTGTCCTAATAGGAAAGCTGGGTCCATGCAGACCCCTTCATTGGGACTGCTCTCCATGACTTTCTGTAAATCTGCCAGAGAGGGCCTGCTGAGTATACTGGAAATCAGCCTCAACAAATGCACTTAATGTTGTGAAGATATCTACAGAGCATGCAGCCTAACTATTGCGCGTCTTTAAATGATGGGCCCATCTTTGCAGTGTTAAAATAACATGAACAGTAGCGTAGCTAGTAAAATATCACTTTGAGAAATCCACAAGAATGATCCCCAGTTCTCTAATGATCTGTTTGGATTCAACTGGAAAACACAGAATCAGAATTTTAGAGCGGAAAGTATTATCAGGGAATGCCTATCTGTTATTTTAGCCATTAACTCCTCAAAGCTTTCTATTTGCCTAAATAGCAGTATCCAGACACCCACACATACCATGGGCTGAGCCTGGAGTCAGGTACATGTCTCTTTGTGGGTTCAAATTTTGTCTCAGACACTTAACCACATGTATGACTCTGGGAAACATATAACCCTGCTTGCCTCAGTTTCCTCACCTGTGAAATGAGCAGGAGAGGGAAATGACAAACTACTTCAAAATCTTTGCCAAGAAAACCCCAAATGAGGTCAAGAAAAGTCAGACATGACCAAAAATCACTGCATAAAACAATAACTTACTCTACCTTCCCATTTAATGACAATACAAACGGCAAATCGTAATTAATTATTCACTAGTTTATTCATAATTGACTGTCAGAAAAAATGAGGAATCTTTTTTTTTCTTATAATAGGTCAGTGATCCGGAAAAATAAGCTGAAAGCCTCCACAAGTCAAATGCAATACCCCAAAAAGACATAGATTGTTTTCAACAGTCAGGTCGATAACCTGGAATCATTTTCTCAGCTATAGTTTCTGTCTGGCATTTTCTCATGCAGATTACGGTACCTGTCCCTAAACCTTAGAGCACCAGATTCAATCCGAGGAGTCAGGAACCAGAACTACCTCTATTTGTCACCTACACGACCCCAGGCAAGTTATTTGCCTCCTTGGCTCTGCTTTCTCATCTGTAAAATGGAGCAGCTGCACTAGTTGGTCTCTAAAAACCATTCCAGACTTAAATCTATAATCTCATAATCCTATTTGGTGAACAAATGAATGAATGGGACCCTCCATCTGCTCTTCAGGGCCAGTTTTGTAGCAAATGCTGCAATATTTCCCAAATATTTCTAAGAAACAAGTGCAAATTGCGAGGAATGCGATACAAATTGCAGAAAATCAGCATAATGGCAACATGGGAAGTTGAATAGATCTGGGAAACATATAAACCAGGGGAAAATCTCAATTAAAATAAAGAAATCAATGGTTTTTTAATCAACAAGAATTTATTCAGTCAACAAGCATTTAGTAAGCATATATTATATGCAACACTGTGTTAAATGCTGTATTTTTAAAAAAACAAACATGTAATTAATTATTAATTTAAATATTATATTATAATATTTATCCATATTAATAAATATATTGATTTACTAATAATTTATTTTATTGATAATAATTAAGACATGAGAGCAGGACTAATTCTAGGTAAAATTGACCAACTGGCAAAGTATCCTGTCGCCTCCATTTTCTCTACCTTTCTTTGAACAACTAATCATATATTGACTTGTATTGTCAACTCACTTTTCCTTCAACTAAATCTGTTCATGTCAACTAGATCATATTCACCTTGAGGGCAGACCATGCCTTATATTTCCGTGTCCCTTAAAATCCTTAACAAGGTGCTTTGCATATATCATGTATATATGCAAATATATATTATTGCATAATAATAGAGCAGAAAAAGGCCTTATCAATCCTCATGCCTAACTCCAACATTTTCCATAAGGAGAAACTGAACCTAGGGCTCTTAAGTGTCTTGTCTAAGATTATACAACAAAGTTTATGGATTTATTCATTTGTATTTAGCTTCCTTTAATTTCATTTTAATATTCCTCCTCTTCTCAGTACCTCCCCCAATTACCTCAATGCCCTGAAGCCATCCTTATCCAAAACACTCTTTAAACTTAATCTTTCCTCTTTATCAAACATATTACTGTCCTTTTTCCTGTTTTAGGGCTTTACTGTGTTGCTTAAATAGATCATCTAGTCCATTAATATCAGATAAGGAAGAGTTTTACAGGAACCTTCAGGAAAAGGGTGATAAAATTGGGGGAATTTTAGACAAGCCAGTGGGATTTTTGGAGAGACAGACCCTCCAGTTACACTATTCCTTCAGACACTTTCAGAATATCTGTTACATACTCAGCACTATACTAGGCACCATGAGAGAATCGAAAAGAAATAGAAGACCAGAGCTTGGGGCTAAATCCTCCCCATTCATGGGAGAACAGTCAAACTAACAGTAGGACTGATTTCAATCATGAAGGAATTTGGGATGGGGAGGTGGCTGGTTTGGGGTTGCTGGGTTCATTTTGTGTGTGTTTTGCTTCTCAAAAATAACTGAGGAGAATAACAGAAATGATTAAATGTCACCATTGGCTAAGCTGGTGCATTCCCATGAAAGCTCATAAAAAAGTCCCCTTCTCAAATATCTGTCCAACTGAAATGGGGCCACTTTGCATCAACCTGGTGGATTTTGAGAATTGCATGGAGTATTAGGTGTGCAGTTCCCCTGGAGGCTGAGGGGGGCTCTGGTGTGACCAGGCCATTCAAGCTCTGGTCTGCCCTGCCGGAAAGAGCCTTGCAAATAAAGTTATTTAAGCAGCTCCATTTGCCCAACTAGTGTCAGCATGTTATTATATAAGTATGTGTTACACTCGGCTGTGTTGGCACTTTCCCCATCTGTTTACATTTAGAAGAGAACTCATTGCCAAGGATTAGGAATCCCAGTGCCCAAGATCCAGACAAGTAAAAGGCAAGAGAAAAGAAAAGATAATAAACTGAAACAATAATACTTGTTGCAAGCAACTTGGAAAAAAAAAACTTCCTTTATAGCTTCAGAATTCTCAAGAGTTTTCAATTCCAGACTTGTTTTTGTTTCCAAAAGGTTATAAGAGCTCAAATGGGCTCCCACTGGCCATCTGACCTGATGGATAAGAAATTCTGCAATTTCCCCTGTGAACCACTTCCTTATCCATGCATACATATACATATATAATTTATACATATATACCTGTATATATATTTTTACACTCCCTGTAGTCAGGAAATTCATCTTAAACCAAAGCTAATTTCTTCTTCAATGCAAGTTCATCACTTTATGTTCTGACCTTGATAGGAAGAAAAACAGTCCATATGATCATCTTACATAGACTCGATGTCAATTACAAAGTTGTACATAACATTTTCACTCTTTTTGTTTAGTTTGCTTGCATTTTGTTTTCTTTCTCATTTTTTTCTTTTTGATCTGATTTTTCTTGTGCAACAAGATTATTATATAAATATGTATGCATATATTAGATTTACCCTATATTTTAACACGTTTAACATATATTGGATTACTTGCCATCTAGGGGAGAAGTAGGGGGAAGGAGAGGAAAATTTGGAACACAAGATTTTGTAAGGGTCAATGTTGAAAAATTATCCATGCATATGTTTTGAAAATAAAAAGCTTTAATAAAAAAAAAAAGTTACAAAATTGTGTCTCAACTTCCTCTTCTTTGGGACCAAATAATTGGAACTCCTCTCATCTTTCTCTGAAGATCCTGTTTTCATCCAGCTTTTGACTTTATGTTCTTTGTCTTCAAAAAACAGATGCTACTCCTCTCTGGGGAAGTGCATGTTATATTCATGAGTCAGAATCTTAGCTATAAACCATGATTTTCATAGGCCTTAGGGACTGAAGATTTTGAGCCAAAAGAGATGTTTTCAAGGTTATCCTATTTTATCCTCTTATTTTATATTTGGGGAAACTGAGGTTCAGGGAGACTAAATTCCTTTAGACAGACAGTAAGAAGCAGAGCCAATAGTCAAACGCATCACTGAGCATACCATAACATCATTTACAGACATTATCTCACTTGATCCTCTCAACAACCTATGAAATAGCCAGAACAGCTATTTTTACTCCTTGTTTATTTATAAATGAGAACATTGAGGCTCCATGAGACTGAGGAACTGGTTACCCAAGAACTTGCATCCTTTTAAGCTAAGTCAATCAATGATTCCTAATCTACCACTTTCACCATCACTGATGCCATGGGCATTCAAGTGGCTCCCACCAGACTCAGCCCTGGTATTTCCATCCTGATAGCTCCTAAATTTCTTTTAAGTGGTTGTTGTTGTTATTATTGCTTCAAGAGGCAACGAGGTTAAATAACTTACCCAGGATCAGCCATTAGAAGTGTCTGAGGTTGAATTCTTAATTCAAATTTTCTTGCTTCCAAGGTCAGTGCTCTATCTACTACACTGCCTAGCTCCCTCAAACAGTCTGAATGACATATGCCATCTCCTCCATGGCATCTTCCCCATCAATTCAACCCAAAGCTAGCACACCTTGCTCAAAGTTTCTTACAGAACTTTACCTGGATCTCTCCTTTGTTCTTATCCCATTCTATATTATATCATAGGAAGTTATGTCCGTGCTGTGGCCCCTGGAGGAGACTATCAGTTTTTTGATTGTGATTTTCATCTTTCTTTTCAATCCCAGAACCTAGCATTTCTTTAATGTGGGAAAAACTAGAGTAGAAACTCTCTTTACTGAAGCAAATAAACAACTGTTTTATAATTTGCTGTTTTAGAGCAGGAGTTCTTAATCCAGGGTTTGAAATTTTGTCTTTTTAAATATTTTGATAACTCTATTTCAACCAATTTGTTTCCTCTGTAATCCAATGTATTTTTTATGTTTTTATAACATTATTTTGAGAAGAGATTAATAGACTTTAGAAGGGATTAAACACACGCACAAAAAATTTTTTAATCTTTGTTTTAGAAAGTTGCCTGGGGACACAGACAGATTAAAGTGTGTATATACATATACATATATATGTAAACACATACATATGTGTCTATCTACTGTGTGTATATATACAACATATATATGTGTATATACATGTATGTGAGTATGTATGTGTATATGTTGTATATATGTATGTGTGGGATCAGATTAGATCTTGAACACAAGGTCATCTCTCAATACTTTAAGCCAAGTTGTCTCTCAACTTGCACATAGTAGATAATTAATAAATGAGATTGAATTGTTGAAATTAAACAAACCCACAAATAGTATATATAAAGTGTGTCTGCCATACATACAACTCACATTTTTATTTTAATTTTAAAGTGCCTCAAGATATCTTCACCTCATCATCCTGACCTTCACTGTCTGCACTATCTATACTACCAAATCACATTTAGTAAGCATCCAGCCACGTAGCATACTGGCTGCAATAAAAGATAAATTCCACTGGAATAATCCACCTAGCCAGTTAGGTGGAACGGTGGATAGAATACTAAGCCAGGAGGCAGGAAGACAATTCAAATACAGATTCAGACACTTACTAACAATGTGATCCTGGGCAAGTCACTTAACTTTGTTTGACTCAATTTCCTCATCTATAAAATGAGCTGGAGAAGGAAATAGCAAACCTCTCCAGTATCTTAGCCAAGAAAACCCTAAATAGGAACATGAAGAGTCAGACAAGACTGAAACATTTGAATAACAATAAAAATTCAGGCAAAGGAGGGAAAGGAAAGAGAATCCTCAATTATGTAATCTTAATTTCTGAACAGAGATGCTATCTGGAAAAATAGAAGTAGGGAGTATTGGCTAATATAATAATAATACTTGGTATTGACATAATACTTTAAATTTTGCAAGTGATGATTTCTAGGTTATATCTGATCTTAATAATAATCCTGTACTATGATTATTCCCATTTTGTAAATTAGGAAACTAATCTTAAGAGGGGTTAAGTGAGTTTTCCAATCACAAAGGTAGTAACTTTTCAAGGCAGAATTTAAATTCAATAATTCCCCAAAGTCCAGCACTCCATCCACTGTACCAACTAGCTGCCTTTCAGAATAGGAGATGGCGGCAAAAGAGAGAAATGTTATGGAAGGAGGGAAAAGACTAGAATAGGAGTAGGAATCACCAGATCTAAAGGCATCCCAGAGATATCTAATTCAGAGGTTCTCAACCTTTTTTTGTATGATGGCCTAAGCTAAAGCAAAAAAGAAGCAAAAAAAAAAAAAAAAACTTGAGTGAAACTCCTTTTACCACTCAATCAAAGTACCATGGTCAAGCCCTCAGCCCTTGATGAAAACAGCCCAAGGCCTTGAACCAAGGAAGCTTAGGAATATGACCCAACTCCCTGCAGTTGTCACTTCAGGGAAGGAGCTTCTGAGGAAGGGGCAGTGTGGCCCACTGCCCCTTCAGGGGCTACAGACCCAGAAAATAAAGTCCCTTACACCAGAGTCCCTTGGACTGTTAAAAGCTCAGCATCAAAAACGGATATGATTTGAACCATGGAAATAGTCAGTTTTATCACTGGACCCTAAGGACCATAGGGCCATTCCTGCTAATTTGCAGCTGCGCATTTAGAGGGAGGCATGGTGGCTGCAGAAATGGTATTACTTTTCTATTTGCAACTTCAGTGTTTTGCACATACATTTAAGTACATTTTTAAATGTATTTATTCATTCATTCATGAAGCGTTTGGCAGACTGGTAAAGCTGGGGACTACTTGTTGTTGTTTAGTCAATTCAGTTGTAACTGGTTCTTCATTCTCCATTTAGGGTTTTCTTGGCAAAGATACTGGAGAGGTTTGCCATCTCCTTCTCCAACTCATTTTACAGATGGGATAACTGAGGCAAACAGGGTGAAGTGGCTTGCCCAGAGTCACATATCTCGTAAGTATCTGAGGGCAGATTAAAATTCACAAGGATTGTCTTTCTAACTTCAGACCTGGCAATCAGGAAACTCCTTAGAATAATATTTTTAAATTCATAAGTAAAATACATAGAATTTCAAAGGAAATCAAATATGTTGAAATATAGTTACCATAACAAGTTCGCGGATACCATGACAAGAACACCCTCCTTTTTCAAATGAGGAACATGAACCTGAAGGAAGTCGTCCCTGGCTTAAAGTCACATAGGGAGTAAGAATCAGAGTGTGGTTTTTAGCTTTGTCACTAACTAGTTATGGGACATTGAGAAAATCATTTCAATCAATCCAATCAGATGAAGAATTTAGATGAGGTCTTATCAATTCCCAACTTAACATGTTACAAAGCTATAACTAGTTTATTCTGGGGGTCCCTTTCAGCTACAGGGACACAACAAAACCTCCTATATTATTGCTTTGGAGTTGTTTCAGTCACGTTCGACTTTGTGACCTTGGCAAAGATACTGAAGTGGTTTGCCATTTCCTTCTCCAGCTCATTTTATAGATGAGGACATTGAGACAATTAGGGTTAGGGACAAAGATCACATAGCTAGTAAAAGTCAAGCTGCATTTGATTCCCTGAAGATTATTCTTCCTGATTACAGTCCATACACTCTATCCACTGGCCAACTCGCTGCTCCTTCCCAATGGCACATGTACGTGGCTTTTAAATATCATTATAAGTGTTTAGAAATCTTGTTAAAAGTATGCACCCAAGACTCTGATGGTTACTACAGCATCGTTCTGGTTCAGAAAAACTTTTGTGGATTCCAGACAAGCTTGTAAATCTGCAAAGGGGAGCTAAGAAAAGAAGTGAAGTGTATGGTTCTGTGGTCCAGGTGCTCCAGATACCAGTCTAGTCTGCCTGGCACTAACCAACCTCAGGGGTTAGTGCACAACAACACTTACAGAAATATGTTGCATCTGCAACTTAGCTGCAGACAAGGAGGATGTGGGCACAACACCTTCAGATCTGGGTGGGTCCCATTTAGCCAGTCCTGGGCGATGGCAGCATCTTAGCCTTTCTCCACCCTTTCCGACTGCCCTTGGGCTGGCACCTTCATTACTAAGAATGAAAGTAACATATGAGTATACAGAGATCAACAGAATCTGCCCAGTGGTTGACAAAAGGTCCATGTAGGGAGGAAGGCCAGAGAGGACAGTCAGATAGATAGGTTATAAAAAAAGCTCATGTAAATCCGGACACTTCCTCCACTCAATGTGCCAACCATTCTGAGACCTTATGAGCAGGCAAACAACAGTGGGGTGAAAAATCGACCACTGACAGGTGCGTATTTAATGCAAGTGCTCAACTGAAAAAATCTTGTCATCTTAATTTGTCACTCACAAATATAATGGCATCTACTTAGTCTATAAAGCCTCTTTGTGCCTTACTGGTGTTTGGGGAATAAATTGGCAATGAAAGGATACTGCATTGTTATGGAGTTTTTTGTCAGTCAGTTCCATTTACCAATTTATCAAAGCCATTTTGTAAGAAATAGTCTCCACTTTAGAGCTGACACTTCATACATTACAGCTGTGCTCAGGAAGGGCTTGACTCTTATTCGGCTGCCAGCACATTACATAATGGAATGTGTCGCCCCACTTTCAGGGAAATAGGGAGGTTGGGTGTGCAGTGATACCACAGACAACATGTGCTTAACCTAAGAAACGATCAGATACCTACAGAGTGTGAGACACCAAGAGAGGGGGTTTTTGACCAAGGTCAACAACAGTGGGAAAGATCATGAGATTACAGAGTAAGAACTGAAGGCAACGCATTGGTTTTAAAAAATTTGTCTTCGTTTCTCAGACACAGTAAGGGTTGGGACACAGACAAAATGATACCTTACATACATGAATGAATTTCACTGTTCAGCTCTCAGCTTTGTCTCAACCACCCATAGTTCTTTTCTCAAGGATAAGACTAAGAAGGGAAATGCCTTCGTTAATTAATAAATCAACCAGTAGCCATTAAGTGCCTACTATGGGCCAGGTACTGACTTTTTTACATTCTGGAAATACAGAAACGACAGTGCAAAGAGTCTCTGGCTTTGAGAAGCTTGCATTCTAATGGGTAGGCAGATATATGTGAAATGCATGTTATTGTTTAGTTGTTTACATTACATCTGACTTTTTGTGACCCTATTTGGAGTTTTCTTGGCAAAGATACAGGAGTGGTTTGCCATTTCCTTCTCCAAATAATTTTACAGATGAGGAAACTGAGGCAAATGATTTGCCCAGAGTCACACCACTAGTACATGAGGCCAGATCTGAACTCAGGAAGATGTTTTCCTAACCCCAGGCCTGTAACTCTATCCACTACAGCCTCCTCTAGAATAGAGGCTCTTAACCTAGGAGTCTTTAGATGGATATCAAATATAGGAACAAATATCTTTGTCTCATTAACTGCCAACTGAAATTTAACATTTCCTTCAATGATTAATTTTTAATTGTTTTGAAAAAGGGGCCAGACTGCCACGGGAGATTCATGATCCAAAGAAAGGCTTGAAAGAATTCTAGGAATTCTATGAATCCTCTAGTCCAGTTTATCTATTTGGGTCATTCACAGCTATTCTAGAGGGCAGCAAATTCATGGTAGAGAAAGCAATCAGTTAAGAGAAGTCGCAATTAATCACTACGCCAAGCAACCCGTTTCCAGATCATCCGGGGCTCATGGACAATTTTTTATCGTAAATTCAAAGAAGATCCTGAAAGATTCCACTCCGAAGTATGACCCCCCCTCCGTTTGGGATACAAACATTCTGGATTTCATTTCAGCTCGGACAATTTCTGATCGTGTGACCCGAAAAGTGTAATTACTAATACTAGCCTTCCGGTGAGGGTCGTGGGTGAGGAATAACTAAAAATGACTACCCAGCCCTTTGCAAATATCAAAAATTATGATGAAGTAATAAGGAGCTCGGTCCAAAAGCCATATGTTCCTCGGAATAGTCACTTTAATTGCTCATATTCGTTATTAAGCTCTTGCCAAGCGTGTGGGAGAAAGATGCATGGAACTTGCCCTGGTAGAGCCGTTACTTTGGCAGAGCCGGCTTTTGCAGATATGCAACATTGCCCTCTATGGGTGGCTAAAATATCCGTCAAGCCTCCCCCGAAGCTGAAGGAGTCTCCCCTCTGTGCCGGCTATGTCTCTGGACTGCACAGGGAAAGCTGACCGAGTTCGTGCGCAAGCATCTGTAACTAGAGCATCTTGTTGGGTTGCTCTTTCTCTACAGAGAATTGTGCATGTCCATTAGAAAGCTGCTGAGTGGAAACCTTATTCCCCGGGACTTTAAACAGTCACATTTTCTGGGATTCGACATAAATGGGACATTTAGCAAATGGCGTACCAGATGGAACTCCTGGCTGCGTTTCCTATATGGCTTGGGAGAGTGGGAACCCTCCGAATGTTTGCGTTTGATACAATTGCCCACAGTAAGGCACTCAATGGCTCTGTGGATGGGGGACGTTCCGGGCTCCCGAGTCGCGGGGGAACTCAATGGCGAGTGCAAGGTTGTGATTTAAAGGCATGTCAGAGATGTGGACATAAAAGAAAAGGTCTTTTTTTTTAGGCTCGGCATCCTTAGCAGTGTTTTTTAAAAAAAATATAATAAATCGTGAAGAATTTTTTTAATTCTTTCCTCACTCCCTTTAAGCTTAGTTAAATCTGTGCTCTATTAGTTTATGTCTACATAAAGTCTTTTCATTCAATTATGAAATCCATTAGGCAACGGCCCTTCTATTGGGGAGTGAATTTATTTGAATGGAACAGGAATAAACATAGAGAAAGCTAGCTGGGATACAGTGAAAAGAAGCTGGGATTTGACTCTGGCTACCTGATCTATCTTAGGTCATTTAAGATCCCTGGGTCTGTTACTTCTGTAAATTGGGCAGCTGGGAAGCTAGGTGGTGCAGTGGATAGAGCGCCAAGCCTGAAGTCAAGAGAACCTGAGTTTAAATCCAGCCTCAAACACTTACTGCATGAGCCTGAGTAAGTCACTTAAATCCATTTGACTCCGTTTCTTCATCTGTAAAATGGACCTAGAGAAGGAAATGGCAAGCCATTCCAATACCTTTGCCTCCCCCCCAAAAAAAAACCAAATGGAGTCACAAAGAGTAGTTAGACATGACACAACAACAACAATAAAAAAATTGAAGGAATTGGACAAGATTCTAAGTTCCCTTCAAGTTCTAAATCCTATGACTATATTCAAGGTGAAGTTCATGTGTGATTTATGCTACTGGCCTGTATATTGAACTATATAAACATGTGTAATTTGACTCCAAATTGGAATCAATATGTTCCATTTCTATAGAATCATAACCCAGAGCAGGTGCAACCTTAGAGTCTACACCTGGGGTCAAGTCCTGACTCAGCATATACATGTGGTGTGATCTGGGGGCAAGTCACAGACTCTTTGGGCTTCAGCTTCCCCAACTATAAAATAAGCGATTTGTTTTAGATCAGAGATTCTTAACTTGGGGTTCATGAACTATTTTGATAACTGGCCCTATTCATTTCCTTTGTAATCTGAAATATTTTACTTTATGCATTTAATACATTAATTGGAGAAGGGAGCATCTGTAGGCCTCACCAGGTTGCCAAAGGGGTACAGCACACACACACACACACACACACACACACACACACACACACACACACACCATGAATTTATGGATCAGATGATGTCCAAAGTGCCTCTAGGTCTAAATCTGTGATTCTACGATGTTTAAATCTCATTTTTCTTTTTTAAAAAGCAGAGGCAATTAAGATCTACACTATGGACTTTAAAAGGTTATTGTGAGAATACAGTCCTTACTTTGTAAATAGTTTGTATATACTGACATATGTACATGTAATTCCTCCTAAAGAGTCCACTCCCTGAAAGCAGAAACTGCTTCACTTTTGGTTTTGTGCATACAGCACCTGGCCCAGTATCTGGTACATAAATGAATGGGGAGTAGATTTGTGAATTCATTACAAAGTTCAACGTGCAATTGAGGAAACCCCCTTAATAATACGCTAAAGCAGATTCACACCTTCCCTATAATTTAGCTCTAGAGTTCTGGAAAGAAGAGCCATCTGCCCAGAAGCACCCAGCCAGTGTTTTCAGAGGTAGCATTTGGGCCCCAATTTTCCTGACTTGGCAGCCAGTTCTTGACCCACTATAACTTTCTCCAAGCATTTAAATTTGTAAATTAATTGATTGAAGTAAAGCAATCCATTGAAGACTCTTATTTAAACACTATAATTATTTATTAAGCACAATAAGTCACAAGACTACCTGCATTCCTTCCATGAGTAAAAAGTCAAGTCAACTCAACAAGCATTTCTTAAGTACTTCTTACATGCCAGGCACGGGGCTTAGCTTTAGGTATACAAAGAAAGGGGAGTGGGGAGAAGGAAGCTGACAGTCTAATAGAAGTTGAACTAGGCAACCTCCTAAGTTGTTGTTCAGCCATTTCAGTTGTATCCAGCTCTTGGTGATTCCATTTAGGGTTTTCTTGGCAAAGATACTGGAGTGGTTTACTATTTTTTTTTTGTAGCTCATTGTACAGATGGGAAACTGAGGCAAACAGGGTTAAGTAACTTGCCCAGGGTCATACAACTAGTCAGTATTTGAGGCCAGATTTGAACTCAAGAACATGAGTTTCCTGACTCCAGATCCCATGCTTTTATCCACTGTACCATCTAACCCCCCCAGGTACCTCTAAAATCCTCCTCTAATTCAGATTTCATAATAAATTTCATAGGGGAGACCAAAAATAACCCTATACAGGGAGCAAAAATAGCAAAATGCCCCACTGTCATTCTAACAGCAATCATTTATGCTCACGATGTTTATGGTTTGATTTTTTTAAGTCTCAAACATGTGAGGTATTCAATAATTCAAAGACACTTTCTAAAAGCATTTCATCATCATAGAATCAAGAGACACAAGAGACATTAAGATCACCTAAACCAGGGTTCTTAACCCAGAGGTCCATAAACTTGTTTGAATTGGGTTTTTTTTAAATAATTGATTAAATTGTACATTATAAAATATTTAAAATTTTATATTTTATTAACCAATATAATGTAAGGCTGTGTATTTTTTGCATTTAAAAACCTTACTCGGAGAAAGGGTCCATAGGTGTCACCAGACTGACAAAGCAATCTGTGACACACACAAAAAGGGGTGAGAATCTTCATCTCTATTTTTATTCTTTTATTCTTCAGCCCTAACCCCATCCTACAGATAGAAAAAGTAAAACCCCTCAAAATGAAGTGACCTATTCAAGTTCACATAAGTGGCAAGATCAGAGCCAATCTTTTAACTCAGACTCCTTGTCTATAACTCCAGTAGCCATTCCACTATACCACCACCTCTTATTTATGAGATTCACCAAAATCTTCTGTGACCCCCTATCTAATATACACAAAATGTTTGTGACCAGTGTTCTCTGCTTAAAGAGCCCTGCCTTCTAATAGTTCTCATGCTATTATTACTAAGGTAGTAAGAAAGGAAGCTCAAGCGCCTGTTGTTTTCTCCTTCATGGTTGACTTAGGCCAGTGACGATATAAATATAGATGCTGTACTGAGCTGGCTTGAGTTATTTACTACTTCATCCAAGAGATGTTGTTTTGTGGGATCATAAATATTTTGAAAAATAATGTGTGCATACAGCAGCATCTTGTCTTTGCCCTCTGAGCACACAGCATACCCACTTCCATAATGAAGATCTAAACAATGGCTTTGGCTTCTGAAATGGTATGCATGCCAATAAGTTCTATACTTTTTTATAAGACAAGAATTTCCCTGATGCTGGAGGAAATGAAACTATTTCTCCATCATATTTGTGGCAAGAAGTACATTTAAAAATGATCATTTCTTCCAAAAGAAAAAAAAAAAAAAAAAAAGTAATAATTTTCAGTCAAAATATTTTTAAACTTTTCCCTAGATCAAGGTTTTTTTTTTAACTTTTTTGTAAATCACGGATCCCATTGTCAGTCCCCTTCCTAGAATAAGATTTTTAAATTCATAAAACAAATATATGATATTACAAAGGAAACCAATTATATTAAAAAGGAGTTATTTTTTTAAAAACAAGTTTAAAGACCAAACCACAATTCAAGGACCTCGGTCCTAAACATAGATCTCTGACCTAGTCACATGGAAAGAATATAAAGAGCCAGGTATAAGAAAATGATGACTTGATTTCAAAAACATAAAACCAAAAGGAGATTGGAGGATGGAATTATAGGACTGGGACACAGACCGTCTATAAAGTCATGGCAGAATAGGATGTGTTTGAAAAATATGGACAGTCAGACCTACTTCAAGATGAGCCTTATAAGAATCATTACCCAATTAAGGAAAAAGCATTTCAGCAAGAAGTGATCAAAGAGGGGCAGCTAGGTGGCACAGTATATAGAGTACGGGTCCTGGAATCAAGAGGATCTGAGTTCAAATCTATCTCAGACCCTTAACATTTACTAGCTGTATGACTCTAAGCAAGCCCAACTGTTTTGCAAAAAGAAAAAAGAAAAAAGAAAGAAAAAGAAAAAGAAAAAACCTAGAAAAAAATAAAGTGATCAAAGAAAGAAATTCAAGCTATCTGTAGCTCTATAAAAATGTTCCAAATCACTAATAATTAGAGAAATACAAATTAAAATTAGCTTCTACTTTATACTATCTGATTAAGCAAGCTGACCATAAAAGGAAAATAAAAAATTTTGAAGAAGCTGTTAGCAAACAAGCAAATTAATGTATTATTTGTAGATATGTGAACTGGTCCAGACATTCTGGCCATTTGGAACTACATCTAATTATTACTAGATCATACATACCCTCTGACTCAGTGACCCCCAATGCTAGGCCTAAATCCCAAAGAGATCAAAGAAAGTGGGAAAGGATCCCTCTGTACAAAAATACTTTTAGTTACCACTCTATTTATGGTGACAAAGAACTGAAAACCAAGGCTGTGTCTACCTATTAGGGAATGACTAAACAAACTGTGATTATTTAATTTAATAGAATAACAGTGTGTTGTAAGAAATAATAAAAGGGAAAGAATCAAAGAAATCTGGGAAGATTTATACTGATGCAGAATGAAATAAGAAGAACCAGAAGAACAATTTATATAATAATAACATTAGAAAAACAAATAACTGAAAGATTTTAGAACTGTAATCCAATCAATGATCAATTATTATTCAAGAAGCCTAGGGATAAAGCATACTACTCACCATTGATATAGAGATGGTGGACTCAGGATATAAAATGAGATTTTGGGGGGGGGGGACATGACCAATGCAAGAATTTGTCTTTTTTGATTACGCATATTTATTTACAAGAGCATTATGTTTCTTTTTTTCAATGAGGGAAGAATATAAAGTAGGAAAAAATAAAAAAATTTTAATTAAAAAATTAAATTACATTTTTGAAAGATCTTTAAAATGGCAAATTTGGCAAATTGAAATAGAACCTCATGCTGGCTTCAGATTCTTTTACAACCCTCTAGACACAGTCATGGAGCATTGATGTGTTGGTCAAACACAAACAAGGGTCCTATCAACACCTCCAAAGAACTAACATGCAGCATACATCCAAATGAAGTGAATCACGAGTGGATGGGCCCTTGAAATGCATAGAAACCACCCCAGGACTGTAATGAAAGAATGTGCTGACAGACAAGTTATAACATACAGTCAGCCAATTTATGAATGGAGTATGTAGCTTACAAGTTTTGAACATGGGAAGAATTATGTTGCTCAATTTACAACTTATTAAAGAGGGAGCAAAGCCATCAATGCAGATGGCCGGTTTTACATTAGAGAAGACTGGAAGAGAGAATATTTACAGAGCTTCGACTGAGCAAGCTATCAGCTAACACTTAACTCACATTTTCTCTATTCTCAAGCATTAGGGCAGGGTGAATTTTCACAAGGGATAAAGGCTGCAGCATTCTGAGGCAGCCAAGGCTTTTTCCCTCTAGTTATCTGCAAAAGGCTCTCCCTAGAATTAGCTTCATTCCTCCGGCACTGCAGTAATTACTTTTTCACATGGAGCAAGTTCATTCAAAACAGTTGCCTAACACATGTCAAATGGAATGCCTGGTTTCTGAAATATCAAGAGTTGGAGATTTATGAAGTTGATTTTATGCTCTTAGATGAAATATTTCCCCAAATACAATGGATAAATTGATGTTGACTCACCAGACAAAATGCACCAATACTTTAAATGTAGCCAGTGGCATATTCACATAACCAGAAAGCCACATAAATGGGCACCATGATGTGTCCAGCATAAGAGAAAAAGGCCATCAATGGTTCAGCTAGGTTTTAGAGCCCATCTTCTTCCATAAATACTTCCTACCATCTATTATTCAAGTTAATGTCCCCTTTTTAGAACCTTAAAAAATCTGAACCTGACATAATATACATATGACAATATTCTGCCCTGAGCAGCTATGGGAATTGTGGTATCTGAGACAGAAATGTGTTTGAAAAATCCTGATAATCTGAGGAACAGCCACAGGTCTGTCTTGTCAAGGTTGATGCCTTGTCGATGATGTCTTGATGTCTATGATGGGATTTCCAAAGATGAAGAATAGTTTTATTGCAATCAACATTAATCAAGAAATCATCATTAACTCTAAGTCTTATTCCAGTGTTATAAATAGGAGACATCACCCAACCTATTACTCTGAAATATTGAATGTCTGTTTAAGAGGACTCTCACTTGGCCATAGAGACAATTGGAACTGCTAAGTAGTCTTAGTAAGTACTACAGAACTGTTCACACTTTCCACAAGACAAAAACCAAATTAGGCTGGCAGTAAAGAGAACAGTATCTTATTTTTATTTCTTCCATGGTCAGTCAGTTAACCCCTTATTGCCTTATCGTTGGTATCTATAATATAGGGGTAATAACCCTTCTCAATTATATCAACATTCTCTAGATATGAGTCAGATGTTAATCTAACTGAAATTTTCTACAACATTGAGTCATATGCCTTTAAAATATAGGTATTGTCATTTCTTAAACCAAATGAGTGGAATGCAAAATGTCCCATGATTCTAATCAATTACCCCCATCCCTTCCTCCCCCAAATCCCAGCCAAACGTTCTAAAAACTTTTACTTCTACCCTGAATCTAAAAGACTACAAGATTAAGCCACAAAAATCTGGAGGCAAACATCTGAAGGTGAAATGAGGCATCCCTATCATGGCCCTTTGTACTGAATGAATCTTTCACCTGGTTGTTTTCTGCATTTGCTAGCTGTTTTAAGAATGACTTACCAGCCTGGACTTTTTCCTTAATTTAAGAAAGGATCTCTGTGTGGTGGGCTGGAATTTCCCTTTTTTTAATATCAGCCTGGAATGGTCCCTCTGGTTCATTTCTGGAGTTTGAGTTCTCAGCAGAGGCCAAAATGACTTTATGCCTTAAAGGGGTTCTGGGAGGTGCCTGTAATTACTTTTTCACATGCCCAAAGTGAATGCCAAGCAGTTGCTTAGCTTGTGAATTTTACAGATCACAAACTCCTCGATCAGAATATCCATGATCTGCTTCAAACCCATGCAAGGTGCCAAGCATGACACAGGACCTGCCACATAGACACAGTTCTCCAGTGCTCTTTGATAGGCGATTAGTGGAAAGTGTGAACAGTTCTGTAGTACTTACTAAGACTGCTTAGCAGTTCCAATTGTCTCTATGGCCAAGTGAGAGTCCTCTTAAATAGACATTCAATATTTCAGAGTAATAGGTTGGGTGATGTCTCCTATTTATAACACTGGAATAAGACAGAGTTAATGATGATTTCTTGATTAATGTTGATTGCAATAAAACTATTCTTCATCTTTGGAAATCCCATCATAATTTAGACCAGAAGATAAACTACTCAAGCTCTGGGTTGTTTTTGGTTCTATAGCATGGGGAAATTTTGGTTAGCTTCCTAGAGGTGTGCAATATTTGAAGTGGATTTTTTTTCCCCTCAAATATTGAGGGAAAATATTGACTTTTTAGACAGGATTCAAAAAAGCACCAGGGTGACTCAGAGTTAACTGAAATTTTCTTTAGACATTGGAATATAAATCTATAAATGGATGGCAGTGGGAGTTATCCTGGGAGGATAATCTTCCCATCATGGTACACCCTTCCTTGGCCTTGTATCATATTCCTTTCACTACTATGAAGAAGAATGTGGCAAACCTGATAAGGATTCAGGGGACAGATAGAAAATTGAAATGTTAGGAAATAAGATAGGTCTATGAGAAAAAGGTAAAGGAATAGAAATTGTTTTACCTAGAGAAGAAAAATCGAGAGGTGGATCATACCTCAAGCATGTAAAGGACTCCAACACATTGGATCTCCATTCCCCAAAGGAGAAATCAAAAGAAAACAGACCCATATTGCTGCACCAGGGGCTTAAGTTACAGATAGGGAAGAATTTCCTGACAGTGAGACTTGTTAAACATTGGAATGAGCTACCAAGGGAGGTTGTGCAATCTATTTGGCAGTCTTTAAAAATATGATAGATTCTTATCTATCTGAATTCAAGGGGGAGATGTTGGAAGGAAGGAGGAAGAGAGAAAGGGAACCGGATGACCTCTTAAAGTTCTTTCTAGCCACAGGGTTCTCTGAGTCACTAACAACCCACCCCCAAAAGGCAGAGGAAGAGAAATATTCTAAAATTTAACACAACATTCATGGGATTCTGTTCTTAGCCTCTTTCCTTCTTGAAATTTATTCCAGTACTTTTATTAAGTATTTCCTTTCTGAGAGGCCTCTGCATCGTGAGGGCACACCAGTATTTTCTGTTTGCTTTTATTCAAAATAAGATCTCTTGGGATTTTTAGCCCAAGTAAACATGGGGAGCTGGGAGAAATTAACTAGAAGCTTTGGCCATGCCCCCCAACAATTCAAAGTGACCATTTGACTCCCTTACAAACTTTAGTTTAGCTCCATGAGGGCTGACACTTAAGATATCAGTTGCTCTTTTTTGCCTAGGTCAGGAGTTCACCTTTTCAGGTTATGAATCCCTTGGCAATCTGGTGGAGTCTATAGAACCCTTCTCAGAATAAAATAAAATACACAGGATTAAAAAGGAAACCAAATATATTGAAATGAAGAAGTATTTTTTTTCCTGTCCAAGTTCTATGAACTCTAGTTTAAGAACCTCTGATAGATGATCAAGAATCAAGTCAGAAAGACTGTCACATATATGGACTATTTTGTAGGAAGCTAGAATCAAATGACTACTTTTTTAAAAAAGGAAAATTTTAGTTTCACATGACTGATATTTGAAATATTTGGACACTGCCCTTCCACAGCATTCTAGATATTGTGAAAATGCAAAGAGAGAAATTCAGGTCTACTTTATTTCAGTCCTGATACTTTCAAGTAAATTGCAAGGTATTTTATATGAGGACACAGAGATGGCCAACGCATCCACATGTGGTTTTCACACATATAGGAGGCTCTTGGTCTTGACAAGCAAACTTCATGAACAAAAAAGAAAGAAATTTTAACTTCTCAGATTCTCCTTTCTTTTGGGGGTCATCTTAGCCCGGACACAAGGTTCCCATATCGTTTGACTAATTAGACTATTTTGTTCATTAAAAGCCTGACCCAGTCTGCAATGAACAAAAACTCTAGTAAACGCAGTCAGCTACACATTTCATGTCTTTTAAAATAAAGAGTTAACAGTGACTTCAAGCTCTTGCTGCCTTTCCTCCTGAGTAGCGCTGATGCATGGTGCCCTTAGGGAGTGGTTATTATCTATTCTATCTTAGTTTTTGTTGGGGGTACAATATGTGGTTTTCCCTTGACAGCTATAAAATTATGTTGTGGCAGGAAGGACATCATTCTGCTTGTCTCAAAATGCTTTTCCTAAGGGATCTTGAGCCGAGGTAGTGTTGATAAAAATAAAGAGCCAAGTGAGAATTTTATTTAATTCTTTAACATCTTATAAGAGATTTTATGAATATGAGTCAGCTCCCTTTTCTGTGGCCTGTGATGACAGCATGAAGATAATTCAGAGTTCTCAAGTGGTTTTTACCAAAAGAATGGCAAGCTTTAACAAGCCCTTCCAAGACATTCTATAGTTTCCAGGATGGGAAAGTTTGACCATTAATTTTAATTTTTTTTTTGTTATCCCCAAAGTCACTTAGTAAGATGTTGCCATCTGCAAAAGTATGAGAGGACCTATCCCAATTAAATCAAAAACCCAGTGAAAGTTAAAGATTTGGGGCTTAATTTGGTTATATATGAATAATTGCGGCTGATGAAGAATTAATAAACAAGCTCCTCTATTCAGCTTTTAAAGTACTACACGAAATAATCTCTATCTATATCTCCATCCTCAATGGACATTGCTCTTTCTCCTGAAGTCTAAGATCCACACTTTTTGTCTCTGCTTGGCCACCCACCCCACCCCCATCCTTGGAATGTACTCCCCCCTATCTCATAATCCTTCTCTTCCTTCAAGATACAACTGCAGTCTTTTCTGATCCTCCCAACTTCAAATGTTTCCTTCTCAGACTACATTACTTTACATTTATTCATTCTGTATATACTCATATATATATCCTTGCCTCAACCATTTAAATGTAAATTCCTTTGAAGTAGGGATTAATTAATTTAATGCAATTCTATCCTTAGTTAACATAGTGCCTGGCACAAAGTAGGCATTTAATAAATGCTTTTGGACTGATTGGTGGAAAGGATAGAGAATTTACTTAATATTTCTCCTTTAGACTGCAAACTCCTGGAAAGCAGGAACTGTCTTTTATTTGCATCCCTGGCACTTAGCATAGTGCTTAGCACATGGTAGGCACTTAATAAAAAATGTTTATTGAATTGAATGTATTCCAGATTGGGAGGAGAGGTAAGGGAGATATTATGAGCTAATTATGCTTTCTCATCCTGTCATTTATTATTCAAGTCCTCCCTTAATTCATGCATAAAGTGCTTCTGAACTTCATGTCTCATGTACAGAAGTAAAATACTCATCAATCTGTTACCCACTCCCCACCCATCTCCCCTGATACAAGATCAATCCCACCTCCCTTTTAGTCTCCTGGGTCCCTGATAGAGTATTTCAGACAACTTCTTTAGTCCAAATTATTGTTGGTAATATGTTACAGAATGCTTGCATCCAGTATACATCTCTCCATTGACCTTTGGATCACTGGCAATTCATGGTATTTCATGATTCTGAGCTATGTAGTGTATCTATAGGAAATCCCTGGAGAACAGTGATGTCAACTTCAAGTAGGAACCAAGACAACTAAATCATATCTAAGGATCTCTGCCAGCTGCCTATTGGTTTTAAAAATCACATATTAACATTATCTATATTCTTTGGATGTTCATTTATTTTGTTAACTATTTCCCAATAGTATCAGTCAGTCTGATTAGTAAAGTATTTCAGGAGTGTTGTTGGATTCAATACTGCAGGGTTACTTTGATATCTCTGCTCTAGAAGACCAAGTTAATTCCTATGGAGATAGTCCAGCCCATAGGAAGAAATAAGTCTATTTGCCAATGGAAGACAAGGGGAGAAGGGAAGGAGGCACGCTTTCCCTCTGGCCCTCTGAAAATGGGTTCATTGATCCCAAATGGAAGGTCATTTAAATATACAAATCTTTGACCAGATATGCTTCAGTTATGCTGTCTTTCTGTGCTTTTTTTACTCATGAATTATATCTTCTATTGAGCTGAATTTTGTTGGCCCTTATTTTGTTTATCATTCTGTTATTATAAAAGACAAGGTCTTCACAGATACTGTTGAATTGACCTTTCCCCCATCATGCTTCCACATTTTTTGCCTAGGGTTACAACATTAGTAAGAACTTGAATCAGAATTTGAACTCAGTCTTTCCTGACTCCACTATACTCAGTGAAAAAATAAAATATAATTCAAACAAATAAACAATCAAACAAAAACTCCAAAACTTGAAGACATAGATCTTTGCCTCAGAGTACTTAAGTTTAGAGAGGCTGAGAGCACTTCAACTCCCAGGCAAATAGAAATAATGGCCCTTACCATTTAGTTACCAAGAATAATTAACTAAATTAGCAATCAACCAGATGGCGGGTTTCCTTTTGCCTTTCCTGTAGCCACACCTAGAAAGAGTTCCTTTACATCAACCCTTCTTCTTCCTCAGCTGTATTTCATTATCTCCATATTTTTATGGATTCTATATTCTTCCCACCAACCTTCAAGTCCTTGTTTCCCAAAGTCCAAAGCTCTCCTCAAGTCTTCCTCTACTCCTAACCAGGAATTTGTCTTACCACTCATTTAGGTGGTAGCTATGACTTTTTGCAGATAGAATGGTAAGAAGAATAACTGATATTTATATATGAAACTTTAAGCTTTATAATTTGCTTTCCTCAAAACAATGCTTTTTTCGTTAAATTATAAACTCTCTCTGGGACTTTCTCATTTGTAAAATGAGTTGACCCTTAGAATAAAAGTTCCCTGAGGTCAAGGGATATTTATTTTTTTCACTATTTCTCATTAGCATCTAGCACAGTGCCTGACATATATTTAAGAGCTTAATAAATTGAAATGATCATAGAAGTTCCATACATTGTTCAATTTCTTTAGAGGCAAAGAAGATGGGGAAAAAAGAGGACTTAAGGGGAAGAGGACATAATATATGGATGGGAAGAAATGAGAAAAATTCACTAGAGGTTGGATGGGGAATGGTCAAATAGAGTAATAAAAATAAAAGGAACAGTGAAGAAAATGAAAATCAGCTGAGATTAACTAAGGGCACTTGGGAAAGAGGATATGAAAATAAAAGAGAAGACAGCAAAAAAAGATAATTATATGCTGTAGAGAGGAAAGTGGAGAAATGGATTAATGAAGTTGTGAATTAATCCAACCATTCTGGAGAATAATTTGAAGCCATGTTCAAAGAGCTATAAAAGTTTGAGCCAGGATTACTACTACACTATATCCCAAAGAGATGGGGGGGGGGAAAGGTGAGGGAAGACCTGTTTGTACAAAAATATTTATAGCAGTTCTTTTAGTGGGAGAATTGGTAGAGGAAATGCCCATCAATTGGGGAATGACTGAAGATTTATATGAACTGATACAAAGTAAAGTGAACAGAACTAGGAGAATAATCCATACATTAAGAGCAACAGTGATGTAAACTGAGATCTTTTGGGGGAAATTGATGTAAACTGAGATCTTTGGGGGAGAAATGATATAAATTGTGTCCCCTTAACCTTTGGGGTGAATCCTAAAATTGTCTTCCTTTTCCAGGGAAGTTCCTGAGTCTCAAACTTTCCTCTGAAAGAGGCCCACCCTTCAGGGAACTGATCTTGTAATTTGTGAAGTTTTTTATGTTTTATTTTATTTAATATTTTTCCCAGTGACAGTGAAAACAATTTTTTTACATTTGTTTTTAAATTTTTTGAGTTCTATGTTTTCTGGATTATCCCCACCCACAATTAAGAAACCACTTGTGAAGTTATGCAAAACATTTCCATAAAAGTCATGTTGTAGGGGGGGAAACACAGATCTCCCAATTAATGAAAATAAAAATCCTCAAGAAAAATTAAATTTAAAAAAAGAGAGAGAGATTGAGAGAATGCTTCAATCTGTATTCAGACACAATCAGTTCCTTCTCTGGGTATGGAAAGGATTTTTATCATAAATCCTTCAGAGTATTTGTGGATGACTGCACTACTGAAAACAGTAAAGTCATTCACAGCTGTTAATCCCAAAACATTGATATTACTTTGTATACAATACATTTCACTTTGCTTAAGTTCAAGAAGAACTTTCCAGAGTTTTTTTTCCTAAGAGTATCCTGCTCATCATTTCCCATAGAACAATAATATTCCATCATAAACACACATCACAGTTTATTGAGTCATTCTTGGATTAATGGGTATTCCCTCAATTTCCAATTTTTTTGCCCTGTGATAAGAGTTGCTATGAATATTTTTTGCACATTTATTTTTCAATCTCTTTTGGTATTTATGCCAAGTAGTGATACTGTTAGATCAAAGGATATGCATGAATTTATAACCCTTTGGGCACAGTTCCTATCTTTTGATCATTTACCAATTGGGACATAGCTCTTATTTTTTATAAATTTGACTCAATTCCCTCTAAGTCTGAGAAATAAGGCTTATCAAAGAAATTTGCTTTGAAATTCTTTTTTACAATTCCTATTTCTATTTCCCTCTCTCCTTTTATCTAGTCCCTACTCAAAAGTGTTTTGGTACTGACCACTCCCTCCCCTAATAATATAATAAATAATAATAATAAAAGAGAGAGTACTCTCTTTTATCACTCCCTCCCTCCCCATATCCCATTCCCTCCTATTTTCTTGCAGGATAAGATAGATTTCTATGTCCCTATTGAATATATATGTTATTTCCTCTTTGAGTCAATTCTGAGAGAGTAAGGCTCCCTCTCTCATTCTCTCCTCCCTCTTTTCCCCCCCAAAGGGTTTCCCCAGGACATTCTTCTCTCACTCCTTAATTTCATCATTTTTTAAAAAAATATTATTTCTTCATATTCAACTCATACCTGTGTCCTCTGTCTATATATATTCCTTCTAACTGCCATAATAATGAGAAAGTTCTAAAGAGTTATAATATCATCCTCCCATAGGAATGTAAACAGATAAACTTTACTAAGTTCCTTAGGATATTACTTTCCTGATTACTTCCTTATGCTTCTCCCCAGTCCTATATTTGCAAATCAGATTTTCTATTCACCTCTAGTCTTTTCATCACAAATGTTTAGAAATCCTCTGTTTCATTGAATGATCACCTAATTCTAGCACTACTGATCTCTGGAATATCATATTCCAAGCCCTCTTGTCCTTTAATGTAGAAGTTGCTAAATCTTGTGTTATCCTGACTGTGGCTCCATTATGCTTGAATTGCTTTTTTCTGGATGCTTGCAATATTTTCTCTTTCACTTTGTAGTTCCAGAATTTGGTTATAATATTCTTGGGAGTTTTCATTTTGTAATCTTTTTTAGGAGATGATCAGTAGGTTCTTTCAATTTCCATTTTACCCTCTGGTTCTAGAATATCAGGACAGTTTTCCTTGATAATGTCTTGAAAGATGATGGCCACGTTGTTTTTTTTGTTTGTTTGTTTGTTTTGTTTTTTGTTTTTTGATCATAACTTTCAGGTAGACCAATAATTATTAAATGTTCTCTCCTGCATCTATTTTCCAGAGCAGTTGTTTTTTTCCAATGAGATAATTCATATTTTTTCATTTAAAAAAATTTCTTTATTGTATCTTGATTTCTCATATCATTAGCTTCCATTTGCTCAGTTCTCCTTTTTAAGGAATTCTTTTCCTCAGTGAGCTTTTGTACCACTTTTCCCGTTTGACCAGTTTTGCTTTTTAGGCATTCTTCTCCTCATTGGCTTTTTGTATTCTCTTTTGTACCTCTCTCAAATCTCTTCTTAATTTTTCCTCTGTTTCCATTTCTTTTTGATCTCTTTTGATCCTTTCTGATCCCTTGATCTTGTCTAAGGCCTAAGTCTAATACTTATTTTTCTTGGAAGCTTTGGGTGTAGGAGCTTTGACTTTGTTATCTTCTTGAATGTGTTTTGATCTTCCTTATCACCTAGTAACTTTCACTATTCAAAAACTATTTTTTAATTTTCGGTTCATTTTCCAAGCCTATTATTCTGCTTTTAACTCTTTATTAAAGTAGGGATCTGTTTCTAGAGTTGAGGGTGCCCTGTCCCAAGTTTCAAGAGTTTTGTGCAGCTATTTTCAGAAATCCTTCAAGGAATCTGACCACAAACACTCTTTTTTGCCCTGGAGCTGTTAGGTGTGTCCAGGCCCCACTGTATCTGTAAGATGTAATCTAGAGTTCTGCTTTGCTGACTCTTGGCCTGAGGTTGGGGGTGGGGGAGGGAAGAGGAGCTGGGGCTGCACTGGGACTGCTCACCAGACACCCACCCCATTGCCACAGATCCTCTCCACTGACCTTCTGAATCCTTCCTGGTGTCCCCAAGCTGAGAGGTCCAAAAGCCTCCAGCACTGCTGCTGATTCAGAGGTCCCACCTCACTACTGCTGGGGTCCAGACTGGGGTTGGGGCTACACTGGGATTACATGCTAGGCTCCCACCCTGGTCCCACAGACATGTGGACCTTCTGCTGACCTTCCAGCTTCTCTTTGGTATCTTTGAGCTGAGAGGTTTAGAAGCCACTGGTACTGCCACTGATTCAGAGATCAGACTGAGGTTGGATCCAGTCCAGGGCTGGAATCCTGCACCAGGACTGCAGGTTGGACTCCTGATCTCACCGAACTTTTCTGCTGATCTCCTAAATTTCCTTCAGCTGGAAAATATTATACATCATCTTTTTGGATGTTCTAAAATTGGTTTGGATATTATTTAAAGGAATTTGAGGGAGAGGTCCTGTGAGTTCCTGCCTTTACCCCACCATGTTGTCTCTGCCTTGGAAGAGAATTTGGAATTCAAAAAAAAAAAAAAAAATTAATGAATGTTTAAGATATTTGCATGTAACTAGGAAATAATTATATATAAAAAATATGTTTAAAAGTTAAATGGGGTAGAAGAGATAAAGGATGGAGCGGGAAAGTAATGAGGTGAGTGTAAGAGGTATGGAAGTGAAAAATGAGAAAAGAGAATCTAGAAAAAGGGGAAACAAAACAAAAGGAGTAAAGTTGACAGACGTAATTTCTCCTGGAAAAGAGAAACCTGAGGGAGGAGATGATGATTATCTTTAAATATTGCAACTGAGGAAATCCCCTCTAGTTCACAACACTCCACACCCATCTCCAGAAAAGCTTGCCTAGGTTAGCACAAAGGGGAAAAAAATCATAGCTAGTGAGCCCCCACTGGTATGTTTACCTTTTACTAGGCAGCCAGAGGACATGTTAGTTCAAAATAAAAGGCATTTAGGGAATAGAGCAGATAATTGACCAAAAAAATCCCCCTCCCACTGCTACATACATACATGAGTCACAATCACCCACAAATTACATCACCAAGGAGGAAAAGTGCTTATGAAAAGAGAATATATCTAACCTAGGACAAAACACATAGGCTACATACGTACAAAGAAAATGCATGCAGCTCAGGAACATATATGAAAGAACACATAGCAGGGTATGTGTCCAAGCACACACATTGCCAAGGGACCCCATACTTCTTGCACTATAGGGCTAATAAATGCCCCCTAATGCTATCATTATGCTATTACCTGCCTTCTTCCACTGAATGTCATATTGTTTTTAGAAGGTTGCTTGCTGGTTTTATGATCACTGAGCTTTTTGTCTTTAGCTTTTCAAGCCAATCCACTGATTCTCTGCTTTATCTATGAAAGTATCACTAGAAAGCCTTTCTTTCCCTATTTTAAACCATAGCTGAAGTTACAGACCAACACAACTAATTAGGGGTTGTCCAGCCAAAGGATCCTTGGGTTAAAATTAAACTCCCAGGTCAAGATTAAATCTATTCTTTCATCTGTCAACAGCTGGTACTGATTACATTATTCTAGACATATATCTGACTTAATGTTCAAAATGTCCCGTAATGTCTGTTAGAAGCAGACCAATTGAAACACCAAGGACAGCAACATTAGAATCAGGAGGAAGAAAAGGATGAAGTTGTATATGATGTATGGTGGAGGACGAGAGGGAGGAGCTCTCCTCCAAAAGGCAAGAATCATAATATCTGAACATGGATTGATCACCATGACTGAAGTCCCTTTCTCCTCCCCTTCTCAGGCTACCACAGTCCAAGTCCCCAGCCTGACAAGTTTTACCACATTACTACTGTCTTGCTTTCATATCCTGGCACCTCAAAGGGACACCAGTCACATATTAGTAAATGTTTAACAATTGGCTCTTCAGGGAAAAAAAAATACACATACACACACAAACATATATGTACACACATATTTCCAGGACACATTTTTAGTTCTGATCTACATTTTTAGTACTTTTACTTTCTAAGCTTAGTTAGAAGTTCTGAGTTCTCTTCCTCTCTTACCCTGGCATTCGGTCCACACAAACTTCCCAACCTCTCTGGGCCAGGTGTCATGTGTAACAGGAAGTTGACTAATATAACCCAAGCTTCAAAGATGCTTCTGAGATCTTAGATGTTAGTTTTGCAAGGGAGTATCCTTCCTCGATCCATTATCAATATTAAACATTTATTTTAGATAAATTGTTGGTTGTTGCTGGGGAATTTGCAGATCATCATTAATAAAGTGGATCTTGACAGTTGGTTTTCACTTTCTCCTACTTGTCTTGGTCCAGTCCTGTTCAGCAAGATTACAGCAGGGCTTGAATTAAAATGAGGGCTGGCTTCAGAGCAGTTATAAGCACAAATATTAATAGCAGTAACAGAGAAAGAAGAGAAAAAGAGTTGCTTTCAGAGGGAATGACTCAGTAGCATTTCCCAAAGCATTTTTTTTACAGATAATGTTTCAAACAATGTAAAGAAATAATCATGGTGGCAATTTTTCTCAAGCCATTGTTGAAATACAATGCCTAGTACATAGGAGGATCTTTATAAATGTTTATTGATTAATTGATGAAGGATCTTAGGGTCATAGCTTTAGAGCACAAAAGTCATTGAGTCCAACTCCCTCATTTTATAGCTAAGGAAACTGAGTTCCACACAGGTTATGGGACAGCCACAGGCATATGGGACAGTTATAGATTTAAGTCTTAAAATCTCCTTCATATAATTTACATTCATACCATACCACCTCCCTGGGAGACCTTCTTGCCTCCTCTCCACCCATGTGAAATTGAAATTTGAAATTCTCTACCATCTTTGAAGTCCATAATTTTTCTCTCTTCCTCTGAACTCCAAAGCAATTTTTATTTCAACCATTTATTTATTGTTTTATATTGTATTATATATGTATTCATATAGTATATAATGCATATATATTATATATTGTGTTATATGATGACTAAACATATGCATATGGGCATGTGTTTGTAATGTATTTTCTTTCCAACTAAAATGTAATCCTCTTCAAAGTAGGGATTTTGTCATATTTCTCTGTAACAACCTCAGCATTTAATATTGTACTTCGTACTGATTCAATAGGTTTTCAATCATTCCTTGTATGTTTGACAAATCTATAAGGAATAATTATTGCACTTAGGGCAAGTGGCACAAAATTTACCTTCAAGTGCCAATGAGGTGGTCCAAGGGTAGAAAAAGACAGTATGGAATTTACCTGAGGTACTATTCCTGAGGAGAAGGGAGAGTCACATATCATTAGGTAGCTTCCTGTTTTAATTGATTATTAATAAGTAGGTGGTAAACTAGCTGCCAGCCAAATGATTGAAAGTGTCAATAGCACCTCTAAATGTCTGCACCCTGGAGCAAAGCTCCAGTTTCCCCATCTTAGTTACAATTCCATTGATTTATTTCCAAGAAGTAGCAGTGTTTTTTGTTGCTGTTGTTGTTTTTTAAATCACAGAATCTGAGACTTGAGAGGGGGGAATACAAAGTACACCAAGAATTCCCTCTACCACATAACCAACAAATGATCATCCTGATCAGAGACTTCCTCTGAGAAGGAGCCCACTACTAAGACAGCATATTACAATTTTGAATACCCCCAATTTGGAGTCAGCAATTTAAATTCAAATCCCACCTTTAACACATACTATGTGACTCTAGTCCCTTAAATTCTCATTCCATCAGATTGTAAAATGGTATGGATTGTTTTGTTATTATTGATCTGTCATTTCAGTCATGTCCGACTCTTCATGTTCCCCTCTGGGGTTTGCTTGGCAAAGATAGTGAAATTGCTTGCCATTTCCTTCTCCAGGTCATTTTACAAATGAGGAAACTGAGACAATTAGAGTTAAGTGACTTGCCCAGGGTTCCATGGCTAGTAAGTGTTTGAGGCCAGATTTGAACTAAAAAAAAAAAAAAAAAATGAATCTTCCCGACTCAGGTACTTTATCCACTACAAACATCCACTGTGCTACCTAGGTGCCCGACGGATGGTTAGAAGGCTTTCTCAAACGAAGAATAATAGGTCCAGTCCCCACCCCTACTTAGTTGTGGAGAAGTTTTTAGCTGTTATAAGAACCTAAATCTTTCTCTCTGTGTGAGAGATGAATTCCGTTCATCTTTCCCAGCTTTATCCCTTGGGGCTAAGCAGAATAAATCCAATCTCTCCTTCACATGATAGCCCTTCAAATTCTTGAAGACAACTATTAATTGATTGCCAAATGGCCATGGCTGTGTGCTGGGTACAGTATAAACAAGTAAAATCCCATTCTTTCCCCCTGAGGACTTAAAACCTAAAGCCAACAATGCTGATGCCAAGAGGAGCACACTGAATAACTAAGAATTAGCCAACAATCCAGGACATGCAGCTGCAAGAAGCAAATTTGTTAATGAGTAAATAAATATGCCTCTTCTTTGTTACTAAACAACCTTTCAGAGAGCTTTCCTAAAATAGGCACAACCAGGAACATTTGTCCTAATTTTCAAGGAAAAAAATTAGAGAGAGGAAGGGGAAATTTAAACAAATATTAATACCCACAAAATCTCTCTCTGGAGAACGAGTCCTTGGGCATACCTCATTTTTTGTGCTTCATTTTCTTTAGCTTCCCAGATATTGTGGGTTTGTTTGGCATGGGGGAGGGGGATTTCTTGAGTTTGGGTTTGATTTTTGTTTTGTTTTGGTTTTTTGCAAATTTAAAATTTGTGGCACAACTGCATCAAATAAGTCTACCAGCGCCATTTTTCAACACCATATGCTCATGTTATGTTTCTGTGTTACATTTGGTAATTCTCATTTTTTCATTATTATTTTTTACTATATCCATTAATGGTGATCTTTGGTCAGTGATCTTTGATGTTACTGTCATAATTTGGGGCTTCAATAACCATGCTGATATAAGATAACAAACTTAATCGATAAGTATTCTATTGGTTGTGATTATTCCACTGATCATTCCCCCATCCCCCTCCCTTTTCTTGGGCCTCCCTATTCCATGAGACACAATAATATTGCAATCAAGCCAATTAATAATCCTACCAAGGCCTGTAAGTATTCAAGTGTAGAATCAATCAATGCAGCAAACTTCAATGTTGTCATTTTTTCTTTTGTTTTTTGTTTTTGTTGTTGCTGTTGTTTTGTTTTGGGGGTTTTTTTGTGTGTTTTGTTTTTGTTTTTTGCTGAGGCAATTGGGGTTAAGTGACTTGCCCAGGGTTACACATAGGGTTAAGTGTTTGAGGTCTAATTTGAATTCAGGTCCTCCTGACTTCAGGACTGGTGCTCTATCCACTGCACCAACTAGCTGTCCCAGTGTTGTCTTATTTTAAGAAAATGTCATAATTCCTCCAACCTTCAACAACCACCCCCTTGATTAGTCAGTGGCCATGAGGCCAGATCTATCAGCAAAGAAATTACATCTTGCTGGAGGTTCAGATGATGGTTAGCAAAAATGTGTTTTTTATTAAGGCATTTTTAGATATAAATTATTTTTATTATTTTACTTATTGTAATTAGACATAAATTTAAACAAAAATATTAATAGAATACAGTATAATATAAATATGACAAACAAAACAAAAAATTCTTGTGCTTTATTTGCTTTATTGCAGTGGTCTGGAACCAAATCCACATTATCTTCAATATACCGCTACCTGTAGAGTATTGTTTCTACTTTGGAATGGTATAATGGAGAGAAGATTGGTGATATGGGGTCACGAAGACCTCCATAACTTACTAGCTGTGTAACCCTGAGTTCAAATCACAGCTCAGTTACTCACCTGCAAGACACTCTGGCCAAATCACTAATCTCTCGAGATCTGAGTTTCTTCATCTTTAGAATGAAGGGATCAGACTGGATAATATTAAAGCTCTAAGTCTATGATCTTTTGTGTGTTTTTTGAGCATCTTCCGAATGTATCACATAGCATTGATATAATACACGTGGCAGGTCTTGGGAAAGTTTACAACCTATTTAGGGAGACAGGACACATACATATGAAAAGTTAAGTAAAAGCACAAAACAGTACTGTATGATTCACTCAGCAAGTATTTACTGAGCACCTACTATGTACTGAGAATTGTGGGAGATAAACAGTATAAACATCCACTCTGCCTTAAAGGGGTTTATAATATAGTTAGAGAGAGGGAAAAAAACTACAAATACACTTGAAACTATCTCCTCTCTCCTTCCATTTCTCCTGCTCCTTTTCTGCATTGCCTGTCAGAATTCCAAGCAAATGTTCTTTTACAAACTACCTAGCAATCATACCAGATGGTGATGACCCCTGCTTCAGGGGATCGTATACATCTTTCTTGCTCTTAGACCTACCTTAGGTTATGATATCATCTCTCCCAATAGATGAAGATGATTCTTATACCGACTCAAAAAAAAAAAAAAAGCAACAACAACAAAAGATCCCCAAACCCCCCAAACTTAGGGCTTTAAAATATCTATGGCACCCCATCCCTCAAGCCCCTTTTATTGCTGAGTAGAATGTCCCTACCCAGAAATTCCTGAGCCATTCTATTAAATGTGGGTGATTGAAAGCAAGCTTCTGTCAACACAGCTCACTCTTCAGGGACAAAGTTTGGCTGTTGCTCTGACCTCGGCTCAGACCCTATCTCATCATCCTTTTTTGAGGGGGCTCTGACTTGACCTGTTGACCACACATCTGCTCCACCATCTACCAAACATGGACTGCCACTTACAAACTCCCCAGTGAGCCTTTTGCCCACATCGCAGTCCAGCCTCATATTTGGGTTCTTGCAACATCTGCCGCCCTAAAGCAAGGGAATGATCAGTGAGCTCACCCAAGTAATGGGTGGCCAAGGATGCAGGCAGATTGCCCTTGATGGACCCAGTGCCCCCATCCCTGCTCAAACTAATTCTGTAACCCAAGATAGGCAGGGGACTGTCATGTTCCTGGGACAATGCAGATAACAAGACAACACTCCAGGTGGATCTCATAAAGGTCATTTATGAATTCTCCCTGAAGACAAGAAACCATTCTCATGAAGATAAGGAAACCCAGACTTTCCAAGATGCTGGCTATTTCCATACGGGATGAGCCCTGTCAGCCCCTGTTATGTGCCATATGATTCATTCAGCAAGTATTTACTGAGCACCTACTATATGCTGAGAACTGTGGGAGACAGACAGTATAAACATCCACCCTATAAGAGTGGGTAAGTGAAAGAATGAAGTAATTGCAGTGGAGGAGAGAAAACATTCCAGGTATGGGGGACAGCCAGAGAAAAATGCCCCTGATGGAAAGGAGAATAAAAACAGTCAGAAAGCCAGTGTCACTGAAATCAGGAGTCTGATGTGTAAGACAAATGGAAAGATAGAAAGGGACTAGAGCTTTGAATGCCTGTATTTGCTCCTGGAAGTAGTAGGAACCACTGGATTTTTTTTGAGTGAGAAAGAGAGAGTGACATGATCAGAAGAAATTACTAGATTTTTTTATAGATTTAGCTTCCTCAGCTATAAAATAGGCACCATAAGTCTTGCTCTTACTACTCAAATATTCAAATGATCTTGCTATTTGCAGCCCATCCAAGCCTTTCCATCCTGGATAATTCGTTCATACTCTCCAGTAAGTTCACTAGGGAGGATCTCTTCAATAAACTAGAAGCCTTCCTTGAACTTTCTGTGACAGCTATTGGTTATTGTGAAGAAGATATTTTTTATAAACTTTTTATTTTCAAAAAATATGCATGCATTATTTTTTAACATTGATAGTTGCATAGCCTTGTGTTCCAAATTTTCCCCTCCTCCCCCCACCCTCTCTCCTAGATAGTAAGCAATCCAATATATGCCATACAATATTCAATATATGTAAACATATTTATACAATTATGTTTTTTTTATAATATTATCCCTTGTATTCATTTTTCCAAATTTTCCCCCCCTCCTTCCACTCCCTCCCCCCGATGACAGGCAATCCCATTCATTTTACATGTGTTACAGTATAACCCAGATACAATATATGTGTGTAAATACCATTTTCTTGTTGCACATTAAGTATTAGATTCCGAAGGTATAAGTAACCTGGGTAGATAGATATTAGTGCTAACAATTTACATTCACTTCCCAGTGTTCCTTCTCTAGGTGTAGTTATTTCTGTCCATCATTGATCAACTGGAAGTGAGTTGGATCTTCTTTATGTTGAAGATTTCCACTTCCATCAGAATACCTCGTGAAGAAGATATTTTGTAAATTTAAAAAAATGCATAAAATGTGAGCCTTTTACAATGACAAATACTAATATTTAATACCCACTCAAAATATTCATTGTTGATTTTTTTCTTTAAACAAAAAATATTATCTATAATTCCAAATCAAGCAGCAATTCAAGTCTACAAACATTTATTGAAGCATCCACTCTGGGCCAGGCATTGTATGAGGCACCATGGATACAAATAGAGAGAGTCCCTGCCCTCCAAGATGTTTACAATCTACTGGAAAGATTCCACATGTTCTTAAAAAAATTAAGTTTGAGTATCCCACTTTAGTGAGATTCAAAAATATATTTTGCTTTTTGAATGAAATTGCTTCCCTTTGTCAGTTTTCTAATATACTTTAGGGTGACAAAGAATTGCATAATAACTTTTCAAAGCCTTTTGAAAACAATCTGTTCAATTCACACTCTGATTGTTCATAAATTGCCCATTTTTAAAATGAAAACATGGAAAAGAGTCAAGAAATTTGTTAATGCTCATAGATCATATTAAGAACAAAGGAAATAGAAAGCAGAACCCCAAGGCCTTAAGGCTAATTCACAATCAGAAAGTCCCATCTCACCTAACCCAACACCTTGCAACCTCCTGAATCAAAACCATTAAAGGAAACTGACCAGTGTGGCTTTTAAACTAATTTTTGTATTTACCACATTTGCCCAGCTCTTAATTATTCTTTGAAAACCTTTGGTTTGGTTATTTATCAGGATTCTTCTTTCCTTATTCCTCATCACAGGGAGGAAGTATTACTCATTTTTTCTCTCAACATATTTCAGTTCTGTTTTCTTTCTTTCTTTTTCTTTTTTTTTTTTTGCCTTCATCTCCAACTCATTAAATAAGATTTTAATTATTTTACCTTACCTCCTTATTCATTCTGTTCTTTAAAGTTTTCTTTCTCAGTTGTATATTATTATCACCTCTGCAGTCTAATCATTCTCTCAGCTGCAAAAATCACCATGTCACCTTGTCTTAGCAATAGGTCTCTTTCTCTTTCATCCTCTAATTGGCATTTACCTTCTAATTCTTTCAAGACTTCCTTCCCTACAGCTTATTCATTTTTATATAAGCCTTCCCAGCTATTCACACTCCCTCCTGTTAAATTTCTTTCCCCTCAGGAAGCCTAAACATTAGTTGGTCCTTCCTTAGATTTCTTTCCTACTCTCCTTATCCCCCTTACTGAGCTATAGCTATTTTTTTTTAATTTTTACTATAATTATTTTTAAAGGATAATAGGATCATGGGATTTAGAACCAGGAATGACCTTACATCACCTGGTCCAACTCTCATTTTATACGTGAAGAAACTTAGGCTCAAAGAAAAGTAGCTCGGCCTTCTCCATTAGAAACAGAATTTCACTATTTAAAAAACAAGTCTAAGACAAGAACCAGCTCATTTCTGCCCTCTAAAACGAGACCTAATTCCTAGTCACCCTCACTAATCTGGTTAAAATGATCAGCATCTGTGCTGGATGGTTGAAAAAGAAGTAGACTTTCATCTAAAAAGAAAAGAAAAAAAGGAAACTTAAGGTCGATTATAATAGCTGCTGTCTTCCGGTCTTATGTTTTCCCCCGGTATTTTTCCTAAATAAGAAACCAAAAATAGAAAGAAATTTGTTTGTTCCATAATTCTTTGGTGACCAGGGTCCAGATGGCAAGGAACAATTGACTATTTAACTCAGAGCAGAAAGAAAACATAGAGTGTGAGCATATCGGCCATTGGCTTGACAGCAGGGCTACAAATGAGAGTCCCCAGCTGGAGGATGGGTCTGGAAACAAAGAGACGACTGTCTACATCAGGAATGTCTAAGCGCTTTCCATGAGTAAAATGTTTGCATTTATGTGCTGTTCAAGACACAAAGGGTGAGTTTTTCATTTAGGAGACAAAGGGTGAGTTTATTATTCTCACTAATTCTGCAGGAATTTTCCCACTGTTAAGAAACTAGCCCAAAGGATCTAAAATGAAGGAAGTTGCTCCTGTATTTAGAAGTGGAATCCAAATGGACATGGGTGGAAGGACAAGTATGGGAATTTCAAAGAAGCCCTGGATTCTGGGGGTGTCATGGGAACATGCATGTGGTCTAAATGCAGAAAAATTTATAGTTGCTTTTAATGGGCATGGAAGCATTTTGTCATTCATGGGAAAATCTCTCCCATCTCATTCTCTCATCTAAAACCCACCTATAATTCTGCCATTTCCCAGCTACATGACCTTGGGTGAGTGTTTTATCTCTCAGGACTTCAGTTTTCTCATCAGCAAAATCATGGGGTTGAAGATGCCCTCCAGTTGAAAAATCTCATAATTTTATAATTACAGTATAATCCCAAAGCAGGATGACACCATAGAGGTCAGAAGGTGAGACTTCCATCAATCTAAAATCCTTCTTATTAAAAAAAAAAAAAAAAAAAGTCCTATTTATTCAGAAATTGTTCATGGACAAAAAGTAGGAAAGAATTGTTGGAACTTTCTACTTTAACCAGAACAGCACACATTTGGAAAGGTAATATCAACTACCCTGGCAAATCTCCCAAAATTCAAGTTGGTGGGACCATCATTCTGAAAAGAAATGCTTCATATCTCCTAGAAGCGGAACCACTGCCTTCAATATTACTTTAATTCATAATCTTCACTATCAAAATATGCTTTAAGATTTGCAAAATACTTTCCATATATTATCTCATTTCATCCTCATAACTCAAAGAAGGAAATGATATCATTATCCCCATTTCAGAGATAAGGAAGTAAGTTATATGAATCAGGATTTAAAATCAGGATTTCCTGGCCCCAAGTCCTGTGTTTTATCCACTGAGCCATGTAGAAACATGACAATAGCCATCTTAGAAAAATCTGTAGCAAATCCAAGCTATCCAAATACGTAACTAAAAGCAATACATCCTCAAAGATGAATGACCAAGAGTCAGTGTGGGAGTGGGGGTGGAGAGCTGGCCAATGGAAACCTGAATGCAAGTCTTGTTTCTGCCACAAACTTGTGGAACCCGGGTGAGTTATAATCTCTCAGTGCCCCAGGCAACTATTTAAGGCTCTAAATTACAAAAATGGAACTATGCTCCATCGGTAGAGGTAGTTCCTTTTTAAAAGTTTCCCATATCAATGAAATCATAGGTCCAATAGTACATGTTTCATCTTTATCAGATTGCTTGCTGTTTGGGGGAGGGGGAAATTGAGGGAAGGAGGGAGAAAAATTTGGAAGAAAAAGTTTTACAAAAATGAATGTTAAAAATATCTTTTCATGTGTTTGTAAAAATAAAAATACCATTGAGGAAAAAAAAGAAATCATAGGCCCAACTTGTTTTTTTTTTTTTTTTTTTAATGGAGAATTTGTTAAAGGATATGAAGAAACTTTCTTAAAGGAAAAAAATGAAAATTATCAAGATTTGTACACACAAAAAATGCTCCAAATCACTAAAATAGAAGTAAAAGTTTAAAAAAATTAAGATTTCATCTTTTACTTATTATATAATATAAAAAAGATGATAAAAGATATAAATAATTGATATGGGAAGGCTTATGATAATAATAGGCACATTAATAAATTATGAATTGGACCAATCATTCTAGAAAAAAAATTGGAAATATGTCAGAAAAAAATTTTGTACTGTTTAAATTGAGTATAAACCCTAAGGAAGTCAAAGACACTATATGTGTGTATGTGTATATTTGTTCATGTTTATGTGTGTATATGTATGTGTGTGTTTTGTAGGAACTGGTAGAGAGTGGGAGGGAAATAAAATCAAGAGAATAACATATGCAATGACTACAATGTTTTTTAAAGGATGAAGATCCAAAAGAATAGATCTTGGACCTTCACATCTTCCCCTCTCTTCAGAGAAGAATGGGAAACTGCTATAGTGTATGATATTATACACATTGCCAGTAAATTTTTATAGTTTCAGTTCACTATAGTGAATGCCACTTAAATCACTTGTTTCTTTTTAATTGCTTTTCTTTTCTAAAGTGTTTGCTAGTAATATTATCTCCATTTTACAGATTGGGGAAAATGAGGTCCATTGACCTGCATAAGGTCACTCACCTGATAAATGAAAGAATCTATATTCAAACTCCTCTTCTGAGCCCAGGTGCATTTTTTTGCCTCAACCCCCCCTACCTTCCTCCTACCACAGCTTCCTCTGTTAATGATGGGATTGTTGATCACCTCTGAAAGAAAACATTGCCAGTATTTTTTTTTGTTTCCTGGTTACTTATGTATGTATATAAAACATGTCATGCTGATAAAGAATCCAAAACAATTCTTTACAAGCCTTTACAAATATAAGATTTTTAAAAACAACTCAAACACTTTCAACACAGGAATGTTTTAGAAACCTCTCTGGCTGCTCCATAGAGCTAAATCAAGCATCTTTTGAAATCCCTGACTTCAATTTGAAACTATCTCTATTAAAAAAAAAATCACTTCACTGTAGGGAAGGCAATAAATACAACTGCTAGAGAGAAAGTGAGGGGACCTTTAAAATTTAACTGAAATAAGTTTAGCACAATTTAAAAAATTCTTGTTTTATATTTCAGATAAAACTTTGGGAATTCATTACTCTAAAAGTGATACTTTAGGGAATGAAAAAAATTTTTTAAAAAGTTAGGGGACAATTATATAAATAATATAAAGGATAAATATATAAATAATATAAAAATTATAAAAGATAATTAAGGGAAAATAGGAGATACTTATGAGAAAGAATTCTACTTATAAAGCCAGAGGACTTCAATTCAAATCTTTTCTCTTCTGCTTGTTATTTGTGTGACATGGGACAGATCACTGAAGTTCTTTGTCTCCAGGTTCTTCATATATAAATGGGGGAAGGTGGGTATATTAGTAGATTAGATAGCTTCTAAAGTCCATTTTAATACCTCTATAACCTTGGATAAGTTATTTAATTTCCCTGTATCTAAGTTTTCTCAACTGAAAAAAAAAAAAAGAATTAAACTAAATAACATGTAAGTTCTAAAAAGAAGCACCACTCTGAATCATTGATCTTAAGATCCCATTTCATAGGACACACGCCATATTATAAGATATTTCTCTTGAGGATTCTTGGGTGCTACTTCCCTAATCTTGAAAATAGTCTTACAACAGACCACATCTACTATCCAAGCTAAATAAAGATTTATCACCTAGTTGACCACTTGGTGAGAATTATTTGGCCATGGCCTCTTGTAAAACTAAAAGGAAAAAAATTCCAAAATGGTCCTCAGCCCTCCACAAATGTCTCCCACTTTTCCAGTGATGGTGGCAAAAGAGCAAAAAGGGGAAGAACATATGCTCATCTTTAAACTATCTAGAATAAAAGTTCCTACACTTTTTTGTCCCAGACCCCTTTGTTAGACTGGTAAAGGCTTGTGATCCCTTCTTAAGATGTTTTTAAATGTATTGAACTGAATTGAAAATATGATAACAAGGAAACTCATTATTTTGAAAAACAGTAACCAAAATTAAAAACAAAAACAATTCATAGATATCCAATTCAGAATCCCTAATCTCAAAACACGAACTTTGTTTTAAATATGAGATCCTTAACCAATGCAATGTGTATGTATTATTGGAGTAACTGCGCTAAAGGAAGTTGCAAATAATTTATAGGTTTTTCTTGGAAAGAAAAATAAGGAAATTGGATAAATGAATTCATTTCACTGGGCATTCAAGATAATAAGAAACACCATTTCACAGGACATTTGGTTACCTGATATTGCAATGCCCCTGATAACTATTTCCAAAAATGATCATTATATAAAATAATTGCAGTTTATGCATTGATCCTCATTGTTTTCAGTGGAAAGGAGGACATTGTAAATATGTGAATGAGTGTGTACATATGTATATATGATTAAAAATATGATTTAAGAGTGAAGAATAAGGAAAGCTATATACCCAAATATCATGAGCAATTTATTCAAGAAAAATTGAAGATGTTAGAAAATCTGAGTATTGCATATCATTGCATGTTAATAAAAATGAAATTGATTATATTTATTAACAGAAATAAAATTATTCATTACTGATATGTGAGTCATTTCTGAATCAGCTGTCTATATGTAGTCAAACCACTAATTTGTTAGAGCAAAGATTAAAACTCATACAAAGCTAGAAGATAAAATAGAAATGAGAAACATGTGAAAGGCATTTAAAACATCATCAATCTGACCTATTTAAACTAGTTATTAACACCAAAGTACAAAATAAATATAGGAAATGATGTAAAATTAATTTTTTTACTTTAAATAAAAGGCAATAAGTATAAACCTGACTTTTCAATCTATGTAAAATTTTATGAAAATAATATATGAACATGTCAAAGATAAGCTTGATAATATCAATAGAAGGGAACAGGCAAGTTTTCTTAGTGATATTCCATATCTGTAGGTCACATTTTTGACTGAAAAAAGTCAAGAATGTAAGAGCTCACTATATTTATATTTTGTTGATATTTTTAATGCAATTCAGTAAAACAAAAATTTACCTTAAAGGTTCTCCTTTTACAATATTTCTTTTTTGCAATGTCAAAATTATGAGATACCTTGAAAGATAATAACAATAAACTTGTCCAATGACCCTCTGATGATTTATATCAAATGAGGAAAAGACAAGTACAGTTATCCCTTCCACATTGTGGGGGTTAGGGGAGCAGTGCCCTCATGATCTGGAAAATCCACATAAAATGTTTTGGCCCTCCTTTTGTGCCAGAGAAGAAGTATGAATTATTATGGTATTAAAAAACAAAATATGCTAATATTAACATAATACTATCCATATATTTTATGCTTTTCTAAGTTTCTAAGCTTTTTTTAGGTCATCTTTTGGTCTTCATGTGTCATTTGCAGTTTCCATAAAACTCCCATTTAATTTTTTATGTTGACCCACAATATGTTGAAACAGTGACAGGAAAAGTCATGATGTGGAAGGGATAACAGTAGACAAATGTTTGCCAAAGTATATGGAGGAGATCCAGCAATAAGGAAGACAGATTTTTTAAAATGGTGTAATCCTCTAAATACTCACATTTTGGCATGATACTGTATACCATAAAGCTCCAAAATACTATAGAATTTCTTAAATGAGAACTATAATCATACTGAAGAGTTTGGCCTAATTATCCATATAGAAAAAATAAATGAATTGAGAATACCTGAACAATAATGATATTCAAGTAGATGGACAACTCATCCATCAGTACAGAAATTTTGTACTGGACAGATGGGCAATGGGTCAGGTCCACAATTGAACAGGAGAAGAGCCTTTGGGATCTGGCAAGTTTATTTTAAATGGCCCTAAGCTTTTCCTTGAAACAAAGACTGATTGCTATAAGCACTTAATAGAAAATCCTAAAATTATAGAATTTTGAGATTGACCTTCAGAGGTCAACTATTCCATACCTGAAACAAGAATCCTCTATACAACAGTCAAAAAAAAGAGTTATCCAATCTTGATTTAAATATCTCCTCTAATCTTGGGAAATTCACTTCTGCCTGAGGCAGTTTATCATAGTTTTGACCAGTTTCAACTGTGAGGAAGTTTTTCTTCATCATAATATAAAGTCAGTTTCTTTTCTAATTTTTCACTTGTTGATCTTAATTTGGCTTGTGGAGCCAAGGAAAGCATATCAATTCTGTCTTAGATAGGACAGCTCTTCAAATCTTTGAAGACATCTGTCAGGTCACCTCCAAATCCTCTTTGTTTAGGTTAAGCACATTGCCAATTTCTCTAATCCTTATATGGCATGGTTTCAAAGATGCTTTTCTATCCTGGTTGACCTTTGCTGTATTAGCTCCAGTTTGTTAATGTTATTGGTAAAATGCAGAATTCAGCACTCATCACAGTACAATGGGACCAATGCAGAGTAGTATAATGGGCCTATAACCCCCATGCCTCTTGGGACATTTTCAGGGATGATTTGGTTGCAATCAGCATCCATGAAGAGAATGTCCATATTGATAAAAATTTTAATGAGTTTGATTTGAAATTCATAAAAGCTCACAGATTTTTTCCCCTGACTAGCTCTAGCCAAGGTTTTTCCCATTCAGTAATTTAAAACTCAAGTGTAAATATTTATACTTACCTATTAAATTTAATCTTTTTAGATTTTGCCCATAATATTGTCTTTCTAGGTTCAACAAATTAGCTATCCTTCACAGGTCCTCGTCTCCAAATATGATGTGTGTCAATTAGGACATTGTCCAAGTCATTGCTAAAAATATTTACATAATAGACAAGGTCAGAATTCTATATTCCAGTAGTATTCAAACTCAAATACAAACAGAGGGCCACTAAGTGCATAAAAATACCTGCCAGAGCCTATTTACTTAGAAAACCATATATTTACATAAAATTTATTGTATTTTTATTTACTTTGTTAACTATTTCCCAATTACATTAAAACCTGGTTCTGGAGAGCATTGGGAATGTTGCTTATATTGGTAGATTGTGATAAGATCTATACTGAAGACCTAACTTTGTAACCCAAGCAAAGCATTTAACTTTTCCTCAGTCTCATCTTAATTTTTTGTTGGTTTGGTGAAATGTAATGGTAAGTAAGTGGAGTTAGAAGAAGTCCATTTGAATCCCTAAGTACTGTGGGACTTAGGAGAAAAAGGATGTTACTTCCTTTCTCTAGGTTTCCTTTCCTTGTCTGTAAAGTAAGAAGAGTTAACTAAATAATCTCTAAGCCCCTTACAATTCTGTCCACAAATCTACAAAATGTTGGAGAAGAAAGACAATGTATGGTCAAATTATAAGATTATGTTCATTTTAAATATATTTGTTTTTATTTTTATTTACTTTAAATGTTATTTTCAAATTGGCAATGGGGACCAAACCAGTTAATTCATAAATGTGGGGAATTTCTAAATGAAGAAATTCTCTTTAACAATTACTATCAAGTGATAGTGTGAGAGAGTTGCCTAAAACTCAATACTATCAAGACTATCTCAAAACAGTATTTGTTAGAGACAAGTCTTGAATCCAGGTTTTCAGAGATTTGAGCCCTCCTCTCTATCCATGTTGCTTCTATTTTAAACCCTTACGTACTTTGTCTTTCTTAATCAAATGAAAAGTCCAACCTTTAATCAAATGAAAAGTATAGCCTTTCCAAATGTGCTAAGAAGTTTTAATTACCTTGGTCAATCCTGGTCATCCAAAGTGATGGAACTATGAGATGGATAATAGAAAGGAGTAAATAATCTCTTACACTTGGATTTGTAATTCACTATGTTTTCTATCAATCAACCAACTAATATGTATTAAGGGCCTACACTGGACTATACTAGGGGACTGTAAAATAAATACAAAATGTTAGATTTAGGGACTAATTGGAGTGGGGTTGGCACCTGCCCTACCCTTGCCAATGAGTGGGGGCACTAAGTCCGGGCCATTGGGGTGGCTGAGGCTGATAGATCATTTGAGTTCCAGATTTCTAGGCCAAGTAGAGCTAAAGTTGATGAGATTACCATAAAAACACCAGCACAATATGGTGGCTCCTCAGAAGTAAAGGTCTACTGGGCTATTCTTAAGAGAGACAAACTCACGCATATCAAAAATTTTGGAGAATATGATACTTGAATTGAAGAGTTAAAGGAACTGCGGATTCCAGAAGGCAGATTTGGAGACATTTACCTTTTTAATGATGCTTTTGCTCGAGTCAATGTAAAAATTAGCTTTTGTTCTCTAGAGACATTCCAAACTGACCATGAGGAGCAAAGGGAAGGAGGGCCAGGGTTTAAGGTTTTATAAGAGGAATCCAATTTTCTCCAATCTCCTCCACTCACAATCTAAGGTAGATCCTATACTCAGAACAGAAAAATTCCAGGACGAGGAGTTATTAAACATAATAACTCTATTTGGGGGGCTCAGCTGGATGAATTTGGCATCCTGTAAAGTTGACCCAAAATCCTTTTCTTTTTTCATCTTAACTCAGACCAGTGATACAATTCCAATATGTAAGGACACCAGAGAAAGACTTCTCCACACCGTTTTTCACAAAAGACAAGAAGGAACTTTCTGAATGAAGTGTTTGGGAGCAGAGCCAAAATTAGATTGTCCTGTAATGGTGAATTTAGAGAGTATGGCTATCACAGCTTATCCTTTACCCATCCTCATCCATTCTCTACAATAACTAATCTTGTTGTTGAGTAGACTTAGAAAAAATAATAATAGCCATGATAATAACAGTTAGCATTTGTATATAGCATTTTAAGTTTTGAAAAGCAACCTATTGATATGAATATAGATATAATCTCATTAGATCCTCACAACTCTATGAGATAAATGCTATTATTATAGCATAGATCTACTAGAGTCTATTTTATAGACTCCCACTTAAAAGGTACAGACAGCATCATCCAAAGCTTCTTCCTCTCCTCAGTTCCCTCTCTTACCTCAGTTACCTCTCTCTTCACCTATGCTATACATATCAGCCAGTTCTTCAGTAGAATAGAAAACTCCAAGGTGGCTGGGGGCACCCCAGAAGCCTCAGCCCCTTCCCACATTACCTGCTTCTCACATAAAAGCCTCTAGCTAAAGCTGTATTCTTGGCCCAGGATCCTAATTCCTGCTCCTTATTCATAGCTTATGTTCTTATTAAAGAGAGGTACAGAGAAAGCCAGAAAGAAAGATAGAGACCTAATAAAACTACTCCCAGAGGTGGGAAGTATAGCTTCAATTTAGCGTTCATGGGAAGGTTAATGTGTAAGATTTTTTTTTCTTTTGTTAGCTCTTCAAGAGAAAGTTGCTGCCTTTCCAAGCCCTCCATGATTTCCTTTGAGGCACATGGCCCCCACTAGGAAATTCTGTGCTAATCCTAAGAGCTAAAAGAGGCTCTAAGAAGCTATTTCTTTTTCCCCTGATGCATTGTAGTGGAGTGCAGTTAACGAAAGTCATCAATCCCGTGCTACTTTATTGAATGAAAGTGGGAGAATACCACCTGGGGAAGTTATCCAGAGCCTTTTGAACTTCCAACTTCCTTTTCTTGCATTCCTTTCATCAAGGTGACCCAGGAGAAATACTTTTAGACACCTTTGAGTATATACCTAACTGAGTCAGCCCTATTTCTAAGGTTTCTCTTTGGGAGAAATAGGAGCCTTCAGCAATCTGCTGTCACCACAGCAACCAGACACCTTTCAAACGGTCCATGTGTGCTATTATTGCTTAGTGTATTTTCTCTACAACCCAGAAGAAACCAGCAGGAGAGGAAGCCAATGGAATGTGGGCTTTAGTGACACAGCTGAAAATGAGGAGCAAATTTATCTCTTGCTTGTGTTTCTCTAGGAGGTACTCTGGCAAGTGCATGAACCCTGAGAAACCCCGGAGGCAGTTAATTCTTTGACAACCTTAATAAATAATGAGGGAATGCCTAGAAAAATGTCTTGATGACTCCAGACAATATACCTGCTATAACATGATGAAAACTACCTCCCAAACAAGACTTGGGGCATTTGATCCTGCTCACAAAGAGCCCCTCGTATTTGCTCAAACTGAAATTGAACATTAAACATAGATCACTCCCTCAAGAAACTGCCTAAATAATCAATAGACGAGGCTCTTGGATGAACTGGCACATCAGCAGGATGGCACAAGGGAGCAAAAGGGTGGATTCTTTCTCTGTCTCTTGGATCACCAAGATTCCTTGCCAAAGACACATCCTTCCTAGGTCGCCAAATGGGAAGATTAAAGAGAATTTCCACCCTATAGCCAAGCATCCGAGTTTTACTACTCCTTTTCTTCCTCACTCCCACCTTTGAAAACATCTCCTCTTTTATCTCCAGGCAATCAGTAGCATCTAAATGCCATCATCAATGACTTCCAAGATCCTTCCAGAGTACATCATGCTCACAGCAAAACCATAGCTCTGCATTCATTCTATTTCCTTCCCACCCACAAAGCTCACCTAGGAAAGAGATCTAACAGGCATACCAAAGGGATGGGCAGGGAGAAGGAAAACACTCTAAAGGGAAAGACCCTAGGGACAGAAAGGGGGGAAAGAAGGGACAGAAATCCTAGGACCCCCTGAAGCTGCTGCTAGGAAAGTAGCCAGGCTAAGGAGGAGCTCAGTTAAAGTGCCCTAGTAGCCTACCTTTGTGGGCAAATAGAGCCAACCTTCACCTGCATTGGGGTGGGGATCCAGGGTGCAAGTATAGTGGCTACAAAAGGACAGTCTAGCCGCCATAGAATTGTGAGCTCATTGTATCATTTGAGAAAGGTTAACAGGGAAAGGGCATTCTCTTCCTACTATTTAAAGGGGTGAAGAGACAATCCCAAATGAGAGAATGAAGACAGTAAGATTAACTGAGAATTGGGGATGGGAGAGGGATGATGATACTAACCATGGTGATGATATCAATGTCAAGAGCCTTGGTCAAAGACCCAATCACCAACCTAGTTACGGCTTTCTGCCAAACCTAAAAAAATTAGTTTGATGGAGACAGACCAAAGGCATATTTCGAATCACACTTTATATATGACTTTTTTCCTCTCCCTATAGATAAGATAGGAGCTAGATATACTAGTGAGAGGCAACAAGGTGTAATCAGTAGAGAGCTACACTGGAGCCAGGAAGATCTGAGTCCAAATCCCAATAAACTGGCTATATGGCCATGCAGAAGTCCCTTAACCTTTCAACATCTTTTAAAAAGCTTAATTTGCAGAAAAGATTACAGTCTGCTTTGGAACAAAAGTCTCTTCATCTAAGAGTTCCCTCCTACACCTACCACTTTAGGTAAGACTGGCCTTGATCACTAGGGTCATGTTACTTTCAAATAAAAGCAACAGGGACCTGCTAGAACCTGCTGACCAAAGACAAAAAAGCTCAGAAGACCCCAGAATCACCAAAAGCAAATGTGACTGCCAAAACTAACACTGCTGTCATTCATAGAGTAGAAAGATTTTCTGTGGAGCATCATATGCCAAAAACGGTACGTCCTTCTAAGGCCTTCCATGTTTTCTTCTCCACATCCTAATGCCAGCTCCTGTTAACACTGGCTTGTGAACCTCCTCAAGCATTTTAAACTCAAGCAGCACATTTGGAAAGGTGACCTTCTAAAACCGAGCAGATTTAAAAAAAAAAAAAAAAAGAATCTGAAAAAGTGACTGCATATGTTTTTGCTCTACTAATTTAAAAAAGTGGTTACTCCCATAAAATAACAAATATTCCAGCCTTCAAAGGTCAAGAAATAGGTTTTAGGAAGTGTCTCTTCTATTATGCTTAGAAACTGGGTGGCAATTCAGTCTAGTTTATGAAGAAGTAGAAAAAGGTCAGGTTTTTAAAAAGTTCTTTGTCTTTATTATTACAGTGTTTATGCAACAAATAACCACCCCAGCATTCCTTATTCATGTCACTTGGTAAAGAGAGGACCGCCTTTCTCTCTGTTGCCAATAAAATGTATTAAAAAAAAAAAAAAAAAAAAAAAAGCAAGGTCAAACTTTCTCAAAGTCACAGGAAATGAGAAACCACAAACAAAACATTTTAAGATCCTTTTTTAAAGATTGAGTCAGATTTTATTTTTCCTGATAAAAATGGGGTGGGGATAAGGGGCAGGGGTAGAGTGAGGAAGAGAAAGCAGAGAGAGAGAACCACTATACTGGCTTCACATTTCTCTTTTTCTAGCTAAACAGAGTTTCTACTAAGAAGCCAGTACCATCACAATCCACTGGCTTACTACCCCTGCTCAGTCTGAGACAATCCATGTAGAATTCTCCTTCTCCAGAAGAAATTATGTACTGTCAATTAACCTGGTAAAGAAACCTAACTTCATTTGGTACAGATAGAAGCAGACAAAGATGGTAAGTCACAATAGAGGAGAAAAACCCTGAGAAACAGCATTCTTTGGCAAAGTGCTCTGCTCCTTGTTTGATTTTAGCCATTCCCCCCCAATTTTTTAAAACAGGACTATTCACCTCCTTTGAGAAGATTGAAACCTCCTAGAAATCCAGAATCACCCCTTTTAGGTATTAGTAATAATAATAATAACTAATAATAATAATAGGCAAGGCTCAAGAATTTAATACTCATTGACAGTGACAAGTAATGCTAAGGAAGGGAGAGGGAAGGAACTATTATTCCAAATCACCACTTTGCAGAAATCTTCCAGAAACCAGACTTATATGACTTCCCCCAGAACAGCCATCTACTCAATTGCATGACAAGAATGAGAACTGTCCTGATTTCTGTTTATGGGCCCAGGACTCCTGGCTATTATACAACTTTTACTTCATACCCAAGAAACACTAATCAGAAAATATGGCTTCGACATGCCACAGACAGCTGGCTGTGATTTCTCACCAGAGCCTCAAGTCACAGCCTGGAGAAGAGGGGAAGGGGTAAAGTTGCCAAATTTCTTTCCAGGGATGTATAGTTTCATTTTATTGTCACTGATATTTGTCAGTAGTATAAATCATAAGGTACGACTCAGTGAACTTTCTGAGCTTGTTCATCTCAATGATCAGCCCCAACCACCACCATCTCGCAAAGAATAATATAAATGTAAATCACCTGCTCTCAAAGCCTATGCTTGCCTTAATTAATAAAATAATCAATCCTATTTGAGGCTTGGAAATTCAAAGTTGAAAGAAAATCATTTAGCTGCATTTTATAATAGGTTTAATTGGTATTTAATAAAACATCTGTTTAGAATTATGGCAATGATGATGAAATCAATTCAGGAGAAAGTGATGGTGAACAGAACTCAGATCTGGGTCCTAAGTGAGCAGTTATATGTGCTATTTTCTCTCTCTGGTGGTTATATTAGCAGGGGAAAGGAAGGCCATGGTTTGGCAAATGACATATTTCTCTCTTAAAGACACAGATCAACTCCCACCTCCTTCATTAAGACCTGTGTGATTCAATTTTTCCCTCTACTCCTCCCCATCATTTATGATGAGGATAATAATATTTCTACAACCCATCTTAAATGGTAGCTGTCAGTGAAATGCTTCATAGATCTTAAACTGTTATTTAAATATGAGCTTCTATTTACAGATGCTCTTCATATCTTCCTTACACATTTGTTATATTCTTTGTTGTTAAGCCATTTTTCAGTCACATCTGACTCTTCATGACTCTATTTGGGGATTTCTTGGCAAGGGTATTGGAGTAGTTTACCACTTCCTCCTCTGTTTCATTTTACAGCTGAGGAAACTGAGGTATACAGGGCTAAGTGACTTTCTAGGTGTCTGAGCACTTGACTTGGTGTTCTATTTACGGCACCACTTACCTGCCTTTTTTATATTCTACCTCTGTATTATGATTACTTAAAGACATTTCTCTTCTCTAAAATTCATTATTAACTTTTTGAAGAAGAAAAAGATGACCTATTCTTCTTTTAATCTTCCCCAAAGCTTGGCCCAATACCTGGAACATGATGAACACTTACTGAAAATGACAACACAGAGTAACAGATAGAGCACTAGATTTAGGAAATGGAACCAAAAGATAAGTGGAAGTCAACTAATTAAGAACAAGTATTATGTAGTTTGGTCATTATGTCTTTAATATATTCTGTTCTGTTCACAGAAAATCATTATTCTGATATTGAGTGGTGACTGGGATTGAGTTCTTATTTGACACCATCTGTTCCAGACCTGACTACTTAATACAAGTAAACATCCGTCACAACGGCTCAAGATATCAAAAATAAATGAATAAATGCTATAGGGATTCTGGAAAGACGAGATCAATTCCTGGTTTTTATTTTGTTGTAAAGGCTAATAAATTGTTTGGGTTTCCCCACTACCTCAACAAAAGACTTTGAAGTAGTCTTGTATAAATGGTGGTAGTTATCATTATTTAGTTAATTCAAAGATAAAATGCTTCTCAATTACTGCTGGACATGAACATAACAAGACAAGACATGGGTTCTGGGGATTGGAAGTAGTCTTAAAATAATTTAATCCAATTCTTTCATTTTATAGATGAAGAATATGAAACTCAAAACTGAAGTGACTTGCCTATATTTATATATATGGATGGTCATCACTATCTACAGCATTTATCTGACTATTGCTCCAGAAATTGCCTCCTAAACTCACAGTCTTCCAACATATTTCTAACTGGGTTCTTCTGTTCTGAAAGGCAAATATTTCATGAACTCACAGCAAATGTACTTAAGACCATTGAGATGAGTGAAAGTATTAGTGCCATATGGAATAAGTGAAAAGGCTAGCTTCCTGAAAATCTAAATGAGTTTTGTAAATACAGAATATCTGAGAATGGATGATCTAAAATGGGAACTATCCCAATAAAAACAGGAACACCTGGTATCCCTGGGAAAGGGAAAGGAGGGAGTCAGAGAGAATACTCAATCTAGCCTTGACTCCTCCTGCCAGAATGCTCTTTTCCTATCCCTTCTAGCATATGTCTTATTCCCCACTCCACCAATCTTTAGGACCACTATTCCCTGTTCCCATATCAAAGTCATTTTATATTGTCTCTACAAATATGAATTCACATGCAAAAAAAACCCATGCAGTGTGAAAATCCAAAGATTGATGTAATGTCAGTTATGGAATAAACCCTAGATTTCTCAATTCAGTTTTCCATGTAAACATTTTGGGAATTGGGCAGGGCGATTTGGGGGAGGAGGAGAGAGGGAGGGGAAGAGAAACAGGCAATGGAGCAGAAATAATTTGCACCAAATATTTTCTATTCAGAATCTCTCAGGCATATCAGAATTCCCTTTTCTTTGACAAGAAACAATTCGTTGTCTCCTTTGGTTCATCTTATCATTTGATAGATTCTGTCTGCTGTTTTTCTCCTGTAAAATGGTCCCAGTTCCCCTTTTCATCCACTCCTATGTTTTTTTAAAGGCATGGACTATTAACCTAACAGAGTCATATTTAAAATGCATCTGTAATGAATGAAAGAAAGGTTCTGAAATATAAATTCTGTAAATAAAAGTGTCAGTCTTCTAATAAAATAAGATGGATTTATTTTTCTTTTGTATATCTGCCATACCATTCATTTTCACCATTAACAACCTATTGCAGAACAGCAGGATTCATGATGTTCCTACTATAAAGCATTAGCCTAATTCCCAACTTAAAATGATTTAACTCTCCTGCAGATGTCCTAAGCAGATGAGGGGTCTGTTCAGAGGCTTTCAACAGATTAGCTATAGTCATGTTTCCTAAGCAGACAGGAGTCTTTGAATGCCAAAGGCAGGTTATTTAAGAGTAAAAACAGAAATGAACCAGCACTAGAATTAATTTAAAAAATTCTGTCCTAATGTGCATAATTACAGTAGAACCCCACCCATCTTTATAAGATGGTTTATTTCCCAGATGTAGATATAGCAAAGGGCACATCATGTCCTGGAAATCACATGCAGGAAAAGTTTGATATAATACAGGATGTAAGGTGGATATTGATCTTGCTATCACCTTTTCCTTTTCTTCACTCCTATACATACTCACATACACATATACAAATGCTAATACTTACACACCATGAATGAATTCTAATGAAATAACAATGTTCATCCAAAGTCAGTGTTGAATGTCTAATAATCTTCTATTTTTAACTTCAAAAATGTTTAAATTGTGAGAAAATTACCTTGCTACATCAAAGGATCACAGTGTCACCAATCTAGAATTGAATGGGTCTTCATAGACTATGTCTTTCTAACCTTTTATTTTATAAATAAGGAAACTGAGGCCCATGAATGTTGAGTGATTAGCTTATGGTCATATAGGGAGTAAATGCAAGAGGAAGTATTTGATTCCAAATTAGCCATAACAAATTATAAAGCCTAAATAATGAAGGGACCTAGCATTACTGTATCTTAAATTATATCAATAATCACCCAAACTATCAAGGACATAGGAAGTTGAACCAGAAGACCAGCCAAAATGATGCAATAATAGAGGAAATACAATTAGTTTAACTCCCACAACAACTCTACAAAGATCTAGAAAATTTATGAGATCAAATCCTAATCAGGAAATCAAAAGGAAAAAAATGTCAACAACAGTGCATCAGGATAAGAAAAGGTCCCTGAGCTGATTTAGAATGTTAGGATTTATGTAGGAAGCATTAGCAGATTCAAGTAATAGTTCTGTTGCTCATTACCAGTGACGGGTTACAGATACAAAAAGTACAGAGGAGGGGACCTGAAAATGGGACTGGCAATCCAGAATAAGAAGAGATCAGGCCCTAAGCTATGTACTGAGTAAGGAACAAGTACAGAAGCAAGCAGTAACTATGTGGTTCTGACCCTGACTTTTGCCCTAATGCAAAATCCAAAGTTAGGAATTAAGACTGAGGAACAATCCAAAAAAAAAAAAAATCCTACTACAAATAAGTAATTTGGTAACACAGATGCTCAAGGCACAAACCCTGAAGAAGAGAATGACTTCATAACATCAATAAGGAATGGCCCGAAGAAAAACATATCTTGGGCACAAATTCAACTAAAATTTCTAGAAGAAGTCAAAAATCTAAAATATGTATTATAAATAAAATGAGTCTAAAAATAATTGGTGAAAGAGAGTATTGGGGGAGAAATTAGAAAACAAATATTGAGAATTATCAACTTTGTATAAGAACAAAACATTACTCAAGTAAAAGATTCCTTGAAAATCAGAATGGACCAAATAGAAACTAATTAATTAATTATTCCACGAAACATCCCAAAATATGAAAACAAACTTAAAAGAGTGAGGAGAGAGGAAAGTAAAGTATTTCATAGGACAAATAAATGATTTGAAAACTAAAACAAGGAGAGATAATTTAAGAATTGTTAGACTACCTGAAAGCCAATGATCAAGAAAAAAGAGCCTAAATGTCATACTTCAGAAAATCATAAAAAAAGCTACTCAGATCTCTTAAAAGTTTCTTATGTTTCTGTCGTATTTCCTACTAAATTGTAAGGTCCAAGAAAACATAAGCCATGTCTTGCCTAACTTTTTATCTTCTCCAGTATTTAACACGACTCTTTGTATATTATAGGCACTTCATAAATGTTGAATATAGAGCTCATGAGTCCATTCATTGAGCCACAGAACAATGAAACAAAAAATAACCCATGTGGTTGGAATCTCGAGTAAGTGAATGAATTAATACAAAAGTATATATTAGGAATTTACTATGTGTAAAGCATTGTATATCACAAAAGGCAGAAACAATAGTAAAACTGGATAGAACCTCACATTGGAAAGCCCTCTGGCCTATTATAACCAAAAGGTCAGGATATGATGAAGACAGAAAGAAGAACAATTACTGGGTAACCTTGAACTGGTTAAGTTAAAAGGTACCAGTCTGTAGAATGACATAGACATAATCTGAATAGACAGAATAGAATAGACATAATCTGAAGATCCTTCACCATCTTGCTTTTCATCCTTTGAATGGCAAACCAGATGTGAAGTCTTTAATGCCCACCTGAGAAATCTAAGGGTTTTATTCCACAGAGAAAAGTATCACTGATGCTTGGCCCAAACTATTTTCCCCTATGTCTTCACAAATTAAACACTTAAATAGTGACTTAGTGAAAAGAGAGGTCACCAGTAAGTAAAGGAAGAAGGAAATGAACCATCTGTCTTCTTCCCTTGAATACACTTGACCATATGCAGAACATCCTGGGGATTCTCAGAAGTTTCCTCTTGGGTCTTTCTGTATGATGTGAGAAGTGATGAAGAGAAATTTAGGAAATACCCCTTATCAAAATCTCAAATTAGAGAACAGAAGTCATGCAAATGCCTAGAAGGAAGCATACATGGGGAGAGGGTACACAAATGGGACACTATACTGAATTAGTGACAAAAATCAAATTTATAAATGGGGAAGATGAACCTAAATGGAACCAAAAAGATTTAAATCCTGGATCTGCTACTTATCATGAAGTTTGAGCCTCCATTTCCTTATTTGAAAAATAAGATAATAATCTGGGGCTTATAAATTTTAAAAAAAATATTTGATCAGTATATTTCAATGTGATTGATTTCCTTTGTAATTCTATATATTTTATTTTATGCATTTGAGAACATTACAGAAAAGCAACCCATAGGCTCCACCAAACTGTTATCAAAGTGATGAATGACACAACAAAGGTTAAGAACCCCCAGACTAGAGGTTTATTAAGGTCCCTTCCAGTTCTAACATTACTCTTTAAGTCGATGAACTTAAACAACAATTTAACTATAATCTGAAGCTACATTTAGGAAGCTCCATCTTTTTTTTCCCTTAGGAAAAAGAAAAAGAACATGATGTACTGTTATTAAGCTTTTCAGAGCTGCTAACTTTATGCCCTCCCAAGCCATTTGTCCCTCTGTTAGTTTAATAATTTTCCACAGTTGTTGTGTAAGCCGGCTACTGATAGACTACTGAGCCAATTTCACTGAGCCACTCCTGCTTCCAGGGAACCTAATCAGAAGAGACAGCACTGGGGTCTCCCCTGCCAACCTGTGAGGTCCTGCAAATTGGGTCACAGTGTGTGCAAGGCTGAAGGGAACAACACAGACTTCCTGCTACCTCCTCTCCAGTTGGGCTTTTATCCTTCTACTTTTGAAAATATTTCTTGTCTCTGTCCTTGCAAATGGCTCATCTTTTTCTCTGACCTCTTGCCTAGTTTCCTTTACTAGATAAGTCTTAGCTCTTGAAAAAAAAAAAAAAAGAAAAAAAATCAACTATTATAAAGAAAAGTCATTTATTTTTAACACACCCCACAAAATAAAATAATTTGTGTAACAGCTTTCAATTAATTACATCAAGGACACTATATTGTTATCAGACCTGCACCTCCCTGTAACCATTTCTACAATTATTTTTTCTCATTTTTCCCACTGAATGACTTAAACATAGCTCTGAAGAGGCAGATGCTTTTAACATATTGCTCAGTTTATTATATTCACAAGAATTACAATCATTGACAGCACTGACCTTTACAAAAGGAATTGTGGGTCGGTTAATTCTAATTTGTGGATCTGCTGGGGAAGGAGTTTCTCCCTGTTTGATGCCTTCCATCAGGACCATAAGGGTTCAAATATGATTCATCTTGATTCAACACAGCATACATACATACCTCAGTAGGGTATATTTGCCCATATGTTATCCCTGAGATAATATGGCATCTTTTTTTTTTTTTTTTAAAGAAAAAGTACCCAACATTTTCCTGTTTGAATGAAGTAAACAGACATTAATTGGTATTCATTTCTTGGCTGTTAAAAAATGTATAGTATAAGGAAAGTATTTTTTTAAAAAAAGGAAGGTTACTCTTTAAAGTAACAAGATTAATTTCTTGAGATATCTTCCATCTTTAATTATTCATAAAAGCATAGTTTTATAGACTTTGACCTGGAAGAATCATTTTAGAGTTGCGATAACTGAGGTCCAGAGGGTATTTAGGGAATATAGGACTGAAAGGAATCTTAGAAATCTTTGGATCATAAATCCAGAGCTGAAAGAGAGCTCAGAGGCAATCATCCACTTTATAGATAAGGAAACCAAGATACTGGATTTGGGATTAGGAAGACTCAGATTCATGAGTTCAAATCTGGCCTCAGACACTTATTAGTTGTGTAACCCCCTAGGCAAGTCATTTAGCCTTGTTTGCCTCAGTTTACTCATATGTAAAATGAGATAGAGAATGAAATGTCAAACTACTCCAGTGTCTTTGCCAAAAAAATCCCAAATGGGGTCACAAAGAGTTGGACACAAAAGAATAACAATCTATAAATACAAATCTGTTACTATACCAAATGGTACCATTCTCTCCTTACCAAACAAATCATAGCATAACAGTTTATCTAGACCAACTTTTCATTTTAGAAAGAGGAAACCAAGAACCAGAAATAAAGAGACACATACAAAGCCACAGGGGCACATCTTTGTAGCAGAATACAGGTTTGAATATACTATATTTTAATACAAAGAAATTAGTGCATCTCTTCATACTCAAGACCAAAAAATATTCTGGCAGACTTCAGAAAAGCATGTAGAATGACCAACAGGATGATTTCAGAAAGGCTTGGAGAGACTTACATGAACTGATGCTGAGTGAAATGAGCAGGACCAGGAGATCGTTGTATACTTCAACAACAATACGTTATCATGATCAATTCTGATGGATGTGGCCATTTTCAACAATGAGATGAACCAAATCAGTTCCAATAGAGCAGAAATGAACTGAACCAGCTACACCCGGTGAAGGAACTCTGGAGAATGACTCTGAACCACTACATAGAATTCTCAATCCCTCTAATTTTGTCCGCCTGCATTTTGGATTTCCTTCACAGGCTAATTGTACACTGTTTCAAAATCTGTACAGCAAAACAACTGTTTGGACATGTATACATATATTGTATTTAATTTATACTATAACATATTGAACATGTATTGGTCAACCTGTCATCTGGGCGGGGGGGAGGAGAGGAAAAATTAGAACAAAAGGTTTGGCAAATGTCAGTGTTTTACCCATGCATATCTCTGGTAAATAAAAACTATTTTTTAAAAAGCACGTAGACAAGTAAAAGAATGGCAAGTAGCAGGGTAATATGAATGTGGGCAGGAGAAAAGTTCTGAGTGGAACAACAGTGAGAGATTGAGTTAGAAGGAGGACTATTCAAAGCTAAAGTTGGGAACAAAGTGGGAGAGGCAGACAAAAATATTTAGACAAGGCTGGTTCTACCCTTGGAAGGAATTAAAGCTATTTCTTGAGTTCCAGTTTCACTGGTATGTTCTGTCTGGGAGCCATGGAGAAAGAAACTAATGATAAATATTTAAAATAAGCAAAAGGATTGCTATTCTTTTCATGCTATTGTTCCTTTCTCTTCTCCCTTTAAAACAAAAAAAAATACTAATTTGTTATCGTCAGAATCTAAATTTTAATCTCACTTAACTCACTCCCTCTTGAAACAGAGGCAATTGTCTCAGACCAATAACCCCTTTTCAGGATTGTACTCAAGTCCCCTTTACCTGACAGCAATAAGCAGAAGAAACTAGGATAATTCCTTCCACTGATGTAAGGATTCTAGAGAGGAGGAAGCGCTGCAGGATACTTTTGTTCCTGAGAAATAAAATTAATAATGGCAATTTGGTATATTCAAAATTAAAAAAAAATGAAGAAAAGCCAAGTTACAAGGGCAAAATGGCATCAAAACAAAACAAAGTAACCCCCACCCCCACCCCAGAAAGTGTTTAACTGAGCCAAGAAATCAAGGTATTCTAATTAAACACATAATTTAAGAGGTGTAAAGTACTTGGCATGGAGCTACCTGAAGTAGAAAATTAATATGCTTCAATCCTAGCATTCAGTGAAGCTCTAGAATTCAGAAACAGCAAATTGTCTTTCATTGTATTTCAAGTTTGATGAAAACATATTCCAGGTTGAGGAGAAATAAAGATTTCTGTAGATGAAATAATAGCACTTTAAAACTCCAAATATTTTTCCCTTTGGGGATAATATTGAATATCTTGCAGAAAACTTGGTAGGATAGAAAGAATACTATAGGATTTAGAGCCAAAAGACCAGAGTGGCAAAACTAAAAACTGTCAGACATTCTGGAATATTAGAAGGAAGAATATTGAAAAAGCAAGAAAAATGCATGACACTACCATGAAATCCTTGGGAAATGAATCAGTCAATAACCTGTGCTATTTCTAAATATAAGGTCCTAAGCTAAGGTTTGGTGATACAAAGACAAAAAGCAAAACAGTTCCTGCCTTCAAAGAGCTAATATTCTAATAAGGGAAACAATATATATATATATATATATATATATATGGGGGGGGGGGATTGGGGGTTTGGGAGTATTGGATCCCAAAAGCATATCAGGGTTAGAGGCTGATGTCTCAAAGCGTCTCAAAAGAATTTGCAAGTTTAGATCTTCTCCAAATCAAGAGGCAAAAATTTTACTACACTGCAAGACTGGGCTAAATCCATAAGGGTTTTTTTGTTTTGTTTTGTTTTGTTTTGTTTTTTATCAAAGAAAAAGGGTTTTAGCAATGAACCAGAGACCTAAGGTGCCATTAAGGAGGAAACTGCCATTAAGGCACAGCAACTGAGGGAGCACACCATCTTCTGACAGGTTATCCCTAAGAAGGAGTTAGGGTCCTAATAGGCATTAGCTCTTGTGATGTTTAGTGAGTATACTAACCCCCAAAAGGAGGATTACACCATTAACCCAAAAGAGACTTAGCACCCTAAAAAGATGGGCTTTTATAAGGAAAATATCACTTCAGGGGTTGATATCATAACTTGGCTTTTGGTTTGGACCCAGGAACTATATGGTTTTGATGATTCTGTCAATGCAAAGAATTCAGCTAAGAATTCTACCTGAGACTGTAATACCAGGGGCTATAATAAAGTCCACTTAAAATAAAAATCAAAAAGTCCATTTAAAATCCTATCAATGCTCTTCCCTGCTTCTCTCAGGGAGTAGGTATGCCTCTTGATTGTAAATCAGGCTCTCTCCAGATGTCATTCCTGGCTACCAAAGACCCGGGTATTCCATCAAGAGTAAGTGTGTATGTATGTATGTATAGATAGATAGATAGATATAAATATAGATATATATGTGTGTGTGTTTGTGTGTCTATATATAAAAATATATTTATGTATATATGTATATTTATTTATATATGTACATGTATTTATTTCTTTATATTTACATATGTGTGTATAGATATATGTGTATGCACATATATATCTATATCTATATATATGTATACATACACACACATATATGACAGATACAAGATACATACAAAGGCCCAAGTAGAATTTTTCATATTCAATTAGAGTCAGGTTTTTTTTTAAGAACAAAGATGAAACTAGACAAGTTTTAGAGCATTACTAAAAAGCTAAGGTTGATCTCAGATATTATGAAGAATATTCAAATGTTTCAAAGAAACATTCCATTTAGAACAAGGAAAATAATGAGTTATGATAATATGAAACTTTTCATGAAGGAACTAAAAGTTAAAAACTCATTCTCCAGGGAACTCACAATTATAGTCAGTCATACCATGTTTTTTCTTTCTTTCTTTCTTTCTTTTTTTTTTTTTTTAATATGTACATCTTGATTCTTGGAATGGAACTTTTTTTTTTTTTTTTTTTTTTTTTTTTAAGCAAAAGAGTTAATAACTGATTAGTGAACTCATTTCAAAGGAAATTGCTAAGACTAAGAGAAACAGGTTAGGGTGGAGTAGAACTTCCTGGGGCTAGTACCATCAACATATCCTCCAGGAGGAAACAGTAAGGTTAAATGGCTGGTAGCCCAGGGTAGGATCTTTTGAGGACAAACAAGTACTTTCCTCCATCCCTTTTTTTTTTTTTTTTAAGTCTTCCCAATCCAATGATGGCAAATCTGTCCTTTCCCAAGGAATGTGAAGAATTCCAAGAAACTTAAGTAGAATTGGATGAATTGATGTAGAATGAAATCAGGTTATGAATTTATATGATCACTGAAAGGCTTCAGAATTGGAGTTCACAATTGAACTCATCTTTTTTCCCCAAATTCACAAAATATCTTCCAAAATATTTCTGTTGAAGACATCACAATCCTCCCGGTCTACTCTTCCTCACCCTAATCCAGGCCCCCATCACCTCTCAGCTGGATTATTGTAATATTCCTTGAATTGGATTTTCTCCTTTGCACCTATCCCTTCTCTAATCCATCATCCACACAGTTTCCAAAGTAATCTTCTCAAGGTATAGGTTTGACCATGTCATTTCCCAGCTCCATAAACTCCAGCATCCACTGTTACCTCAAGGATCAAATACAAGCTTCTTTGTTTAGTTTTTAAGCATTACACAATCTGACACCAGCCTAGCTTTCCAGCTTTAAAATATGTTACTCTCCTTCCCACATTCTGTGTTCTACATATATTGACTTTCCATCCCACCTAGCTGTCAAAGCAGCTCAGCAGTCAAGTAGATAGAGTGATAAAGCTGGAGTCAGGAAAACCTGAGTTCAAATTCAGTCTTGGATACTTAGTTGCTCTGTGACCTTGGGAAAGCTCAGTTTCCTTTACAATAGAATAGAATTGTTATGATCATCAGATAAGATGTATATAGTGCTTGATACACAGTAGGTATTTAATTAATATCTGTTTCCCCTCTTTGGTTAAGGAGGAAGTTCTACACAGGGAATATACTTTCATCTATATCTCTGATAGTTCCTTGTTTTCTTTTAAATCCTGCTCTCAAGCAACTCTATCTGCATGAAGCCTTTTTGAATCTTCCCAGACGTTGATTAGCTCAGCCTCTCCAAAAAAAAATGTATGTTGTATTTTGGGGATATTTTGCATATACTTATAAAAAGTTATTTTCTCCAGCAAAATACGAGCTCCTCAAAGGCAGAAATACTTTTACTCTTGTCTTTGGATCTCTAAGACCTATCACAGTACCTGGTACATAGGAGTTACCTTATAAATTTCTTTTATTGATCAATTGTACCATTTTTTTCATATTTGTGATTAAAAAAAAGCTTTCATAAAATTCAAAGCATGATTGTGTGCTTATTTTAGAAATAGAAAGATAAAATAAGAGAAGCAACTGGTAGAGTAGACAGAGAGGCTAGCCTTAGAATTAATATAATTAATATTTGTGGTGATACTAATAATTGCAGCTCTTTTAAGGTTTGCAGAGTATTTTATGGGAATTATCTCACTTTGTGTTCACAATAGGTACAATTATTATCTGTATTTTCCAGATAAGGAAAAATTAAAGAGCATTACTAGGTACTGTTGAAGGGAATTTCTTAATCCAAGAGTTCTCTCTAACAATTAAATTATAGTCCAGGCCCTGAAAAAAAAAAAAATGAAGCCGGGGGAGTTAAACCACAATCAGGCTCCTTTCTTCCTTACTTTTGTTGCTAACATTTTTCCCCCTTTGTAGAATGTTCATGGGACAGATGGGTGGTGCTGTAGTTTCTAGTGTGGCAGAGCTGTAGTCAAGAAGACCCATTTCCTTTAGTTCAAAAATCCAACATCGGATGCTTGCTAGTTGTGTGGCCTTGAGCAAGTCACTTAAGTCTGTTTGCCTCTGTTTCCTCATCTGTAAAAATGAGTCAGAGAAGAAAATGGCAAACCACTTTTGGTATCTCAAGAAAATTCTAACTAGGGTCACAAGTCAGATGTGACTAAAAGAGCTAAAAAAAACCACAAAAGAATGTTCATGCTTCTCTCTTTCTGCCTCTGATATTGAGTGATTCATCCAGATTTAATTCTCCTAAAGGTTGAATTCAATTTCTTTTCAGTTGTTCTAATTATCGTGTATGGCTGTGGGGGGAAAAAAGCAATATCTTAATGTCAATGTTAAACCTACCCAGGACCTACTGAAATCAGCTCCCTCATCCACTTAGCTCTTGAACCACATAACATGCGCTTACTGAAGCATTTTTGCTTTTTTCTGCTGATTCAGGAAAGCAAACAAGCCATTTCTGCCACCAGTTAAAGAATTCCTTTCTTTTGGTCTGCCCTTGGGATAAACCCAGGAACCAAAGCTCCCTTTCTTATCATCCAGTAGTCACCAATAAATACTGAAGCAAAATGAGTCATCAATGGGAAAATTAGCTCAGTGACACTCCCAGCACTAGAGTCCCTTCTCTTGTTATTGTATTATACCCAAGGTCAAAGGGAAGCAACTCACATATGAGACTAAGCTCATGCCTGCACAGCAAAATAATGCTGAACCCAATTTTCAACATCCCTAGCTTTCGGGATGTCCCAGTCTAATACTCTTTACTGAGATGGATAAAATGAATTGTGAGATTGTGAATTTTCACTTGTTTTAACTTTATATAAAATATTTAACCATCACCTTTGGGTGATGGGAGTAAAGGTCAGAACTGAAAAAAAATGATTTAAGGTGACTGAGCGATTATAACTGTCAATATCATTTGTTATCAATTGTCACTTTTGATCAAGTGAAATGGAATATGAAATCCTGATTAGGAGGGAAATAAAATAGCAATAACCCATTGATTAAATTTACCTTAAAGTTTGACATGTCTGTCAAACAAATTCTGGACCCTGAGTGAGTCATATGCTTTTAAGAGATACACTAGTGAAAGTGCCTTGCTTACTTTCTAAATTGGTAATTGAAAGCATTTGTTCAACTGGTGGATTCCCAGAACACTGAGTGCTCAAATGAGTATTGAATGTTTCTAACATCCCTCTAGCAGTTGGATGCCCCAGATATTTTTTTCTTCCTAGATTCTTGAAAGAACATAAGAGAACAAGGAAGAGGCTCCATGAATTTCTGGTCTATCATGATGAATTGTTGATAAAATACATCTGGAAACATTTTTCCTCTATCATCTAACCCAAAGTCTTATTGTAACAAACAAGTCTTCCTTGGTCTTCAAAGGTTATGTCAGCTGAGCACAATCTCTGACAAGTCCCATAAGCTAGAAAGGTTTCAGGTAGACCCAGTGACTTTTTGACCAACAAGTCAACAAAAATTTAGCCTAGAGTGTAATGGAAAGGTGATAAACTGGACTTGAGGGCATCCAACAACTTGTGAAGACTGATGACTAAAGCATGAAAGGGTTATAATCTGCACTAACAGAAGTAAAAGGACTGCTAGGTGACACAGTAGGTGGAGTACTAGGAACATTTCTCCATATGATCCAAGGAACCATTCTTCTCCTACTTCAAGGGTCCAAAAAATTAGCTTTAATAAGTTTTTTCCGTGTTTTTTTTTCTCTTCTTCTGTTTCTCTTCCTCTTTTTCTGCTTCTCTTTTTCCTCCACCTACTAACAAACATCGCAAATCACACTATTCTTGTGTCTTTGAGTTTACATAGAAAAGAAGTTCTCTAAGGGAACTTACTAGCTACCATAATCCTGTAAACAGTAATATCATAATTTCTGTATAAAAAAATAGTTTCCATATAATTTTAGGATGTATCTAGACTAGAGGTTTACAAACTTTTTTGGTGTCAAAAATCTGGTTAAAACTTTGGACCTCTTCTCAGAATAATACTTTTAGATACATAAAATATATAGGATTGAAAAGAAAATTAATTATACTAAAATACAGTTATCGATTTGTAAAAATGCACTGCTTGTTGTTGCTTGATCTTCACCTACATTCTGCATTATCTCAATGGAGATTAATTAGCTCTAAGGCCAAGCAATGAATTCTGATCTATGGAGAAATGGAGAAGAATAAGGTTTTCTTGGAATGTTTATAGACTACAATAGCATCAGCTCACACATAACAACAGACTCTTAGCTTTTTCAGGCAGTTTCTCAAAGAACACCCCCAACAGAGAATCTGAGTAAAAATGTTAGCAGCCAAGAAAAATATTTAATAAATTCTCAGAGTGGATCTCCCTCTGTATTGGCTTACTTTGATTTCCTTCCATGAATTTCCCAGTGAGAGTCCTGATTATAGGCTAGACAAAAAGAAATATGAAAATTGAGGAGGTGAGATTTTTGAGTAATGGACTATTAAACTAAATTTATATCATAAAAGATAAAATTTCGGAGGATAAAAATTGTTTTCCATTTTTATCTTTGTAATCTGAGAGCTTTGCATCCCTTCCTTGCCCAGGCTAGGAGTTTAATAAATGCTTATTTAATTGAAGAGGAGGAAAATGAAGGAAGGATTTTAAATGTAACATAAAAATGCCAGAATTTCTGAGATAATTACAAGTTACAGTTATGTAAGAGGGGGTTAACATAGAATTCAGAACACAATATAGGCAATCCTCATTTCACAGGTAGAACAACTGAGGCTCAGGACGCTGAGCCCCAGAGTCCTGGGAACAGAAGTATCCTTCAGACTATCAAGCCTGCTTCCAGCCAATATCCCAGGAAGCAACTTTTATGGAGATGTCACTTAGAAACTTTAGCTCCTGCTTTGTCAGCAAACACAGCCACTGGGAGTTGTATAATAAAGTTCTTTCCAAGTTCTTTCTACTACCAACTGGTTCATCATCAGAAATGGATATGATTTTACTGGGTACAATCCTAAAAAAGATGTGTTACAATATGCTTTGCTGTTGTCTTCTAAGAACCATGGGAACTTTTTTCTGTCTAATGGGTAGCTGAAACTTTGTATGTGTTGTTTTCCCATTAGATTATGAGTTCCTTGAGAACAGGGATTATCTTGCTTTTCTCTTTCTGTCTCCAGTGTTTTGTACATTGCTAACACTTAATACTTATTTACTAATTCACTCACAGAAGCACACATGTAACTAACTATTGCTGTCACAAAATAAAACCATGTTAAAAATATAATCTGTCCCAACTAATTCACTTTCTAACTTATTAGCCCTTTTTTGCAGATAAAAAGCTAAGGTTCAGGATATTAACAATAATAATAGGGTTCATAAAGGATTTGAAGGCTTACAAAGTGCTTCTAACCTACAACAACTTCTGACACATCATCTGTGTGATCTTGGGCAAAACACAATGCAGTGTCCTCATCTGTAAAAGGGAGTGATTATATTCCATGACTTCTGAGGTCCCATCCAGCTCTCTATTATATAGATCCTATGAATCCTGTAAGATAGGTGCAAGTAAGCAGCAAAGTGTTGAGCCTGGAGTCAGAGTGACATATCTTCCTGAACTCAACTCCAGCCTCAAACACTTACTAGTTGGGTGACCTTGGTAAGTCACTGTTTGCCTCAGTTTTCTCATCTGTAAAATGAACTGGAGAAGGAAATTGTCAGACTTTGCCAAGAAAACTCCAACTAAAATTACCAAGAGCTGAAACAACTCAACCACAACAATAAAGATATGCTTAAATAACAGATAGGTATTGTAAAGTGACTATTGAATAACACAGAACCTGTGAATCTTGTAAGGCAGTGGTTTGTCTATAGCTAATAAATATCAGAATGAAAACTTGAACCCAGACCTTCTGCCTCTACTCTGCCTTAATCATTATTCTTCTATGTAACCCATAAAATGAAGGATGCGTTCCTTGCTTGTGTATCTCATTAAAATATTAATGATGGACTACATGAAAAAAGAAAGCTGAAAATTATCTGACCCTGAATCCTATTCCTTAATGCTAAAGTAGACCTCACCATTTTTGTAAGTAAAATGATAAGAGTCAAAGAGAAATCTCAGGAGACTGGGGCTCATATGTGGGGTTGCATCCCCAGAGCTCATTGTAGGCTCTGCAAACCCAGGAATTTGATTCTAATCAGTTCACCCAGAGGCGATCAGGCCCTGGGAAGCTGATGCATGCTAAATAAGCTACTAGAGGCTGATTTGTAAACCAGAATACTAATTTATCAATTTGCAATATAAGATATGTCTGCCATGAGAACCAATACCAGTCAGCTGCAAATAGCACTACTTCCTGGGGCTGGAGTTCGCTCTGGAGACCAAATTACAAAGTCAGATAGCTGCTTGATGAGTACAGAATCAGAACAAAGGGAGCAGGATGTTCTTAAGGAAATATCTACTAAGCTAGGGTTAACTTGATAAATTGCCAGGCTCCAATCTTGCAATATTTCTGTCTAAAGAACAGGAATCAGTCATCCAGAACAGAACACCATCCCCTTGGACACTGCTGATAATAGATGTGGCTTGAAATAAATTAAACACCAGTAGTCTTATTATTTGACTTTCATTTTTCTATGTTCCCTGACAGTCTTCACAAAACTTGTGCTATTGCAACCCTTCCTTATGATAGGCATGATAAAATTTCTAGAACTATAATCTATTCACTGTTCGTTACATTGTCAATTAGCACCTTCCTATTTAGGGAGACATTATTGAAGTTTGGGGAGTTCTCTATTAGCAACAGCTGAAAAATCCATAGTTCTATAAAAAAGGGAACATGGTATTATTGGGTAAAGTATTGAATTTGGAACCAGAAGTACTAGGTACAAATACTTGAAGTTCTGATATTTCCTACCTGCATGACGTTGGATGAATCAGTTAACATAACTATTCTGTTTCTTCTTCCATAAAAATGAAGATAGTGAACTAAATGAGATATTTTTTTTAAAGTCTAAATCTCATTTGTAATATCATTTGTATCTCTCTTCTGTAAGCTCATTTCTGTTGATCATGACTAACTTCAATTTTAGGATGTAATATTTTCTTATCTTTTCCTTTAATTCTGGCAATCCATAAAATCTAAATATTTAGATCCAGCAGTCTCCTCTATGCTGACTATAATATTTATGAATCTTCCCACTGTTTCTTACCAAAGTGTTTGATCCTAATAACATTCAGACTCCTTTTAATTCTAAAATGAAAGAATTCCAAAGATCCCTCAAAATGTTGAATATGAAAGACAAAAGCAGCACCCAATTACTCTTCAATGCTTATTACTTTGAGAAGTCCTTTATTAATAAGTGTGAATGTCTTCCTTTGAGACCGATCTTAGATAGAACAAGTCACTCCTTTAGAATTTCAATAGCTAGTACAAGATTTTTTCTTTTTACCCCATTGTTCTTTCCAATACAGTATATCATATTATCTCCCTTCCTACTTACAACTTACTTCATAGGATTTGTTCATTTCATTCATTCAACAAACATTTATTAATCACCCACGTTAATCAACCAATTTATTAAGCGCCTATTATGAAGCAATAATAAGCATTTATTAATCACCTGTTATCAATCAATATGTATTTATTAATAATTAATACTACTATGTGCTGGGTACACAATAGCAAAAAAAGAAAGATATAATCCTTATTCTCCAGGAGTTTGTATTCATTCTATTAAGAGAGATAATGTAAGAAAGATATATATGTATATATATATATATATACATATATATACATGTCTATGAAGAATAAACATAAAGAGAACAAATATAATCTAAATAAATGGTAGTTAAATATAAGATAGGGAGGTCTTCATGACTTCATATCCACTGTTCTATCCACTGTACTACTTATTGCCCCCAGATGCTCAAAGGGATATTGTGAGGAAAGTTTTGAAAACCTTACAGTGCTATGTTATTATAAGTTATTAACTACTATTATTCCCTTTACTGGTAGTCATTGATTTTTAGTGCTTTATTTAGTATCTTGAAAACCACGCCAACAGAGTACATGTACAAGTACAAGTACATGACAAGTCCTGCCAAGCCAGGGAGGCTTCAAGATGCTGACACAAGATGTCTTTTGTCTGCTGAAAACCAGCCCAGCTAAATATATAATTTTGATAACTGACTTGCAGAATTTTAGACACTATGAATAAAAATCATCTGCATTATCAGTTTTGTTCTGCTTACAAACACATCTTTAGTTCCTGGAGTAGTCGAGGAATGAAATATTACAAGTGTTGTTTTAGGTGTCTCGCTCAAACATAGCTCTTCATAAGAATTATCAGTACTTACCAAGCACCTACTACATGCCAGCCACTGTGCCAAGTGCTAGGGATTCAAAGAAAGGCAAAAGAATCACAGCCTCTCCTCTCATGGAGCTCACAATTTAATGGGAGAGAGACAATCTGCAAACCATTATGCACATACAAAATCTATAATGGATGACTACTGAAAGAAAGCATTAGCCATTTGAAGAAGGTGAATTTTAGATGAGATTTAAAGGAAGTATGAAGTGGGAAGAGCAGAGACAGAGACAGAAGAGAGAGAGAGAGAGAGAGAGAGAGAGAGAGAGAGAGAGAGAGAGAGAGAGAGAGAGAGAGAGAGAGAGAGAGGAGACAGAGAGAGAGAGAGAGAGACACACACACAGAGATACACAAAGAGACCTAGAGACAAAAAGAGAGAGATAGAGACAGACAAAGATAGACACAGAGAGATATACAGACACACAGAGATGGAAGGGGGCTGAGATAGGCAGAGACAGAGACAGAGAGAGTCAGAGAGAGGGGGGAGATGGAGAAAGAGAGAGAGAGAGAGAGAGAGAGAGAGAGAGAGAGAGAGAGAGAGAAACAGAGAGAGAGAGAAACAGAGAGAGAGAGAGAGAACAGAGAGAGAGAGAGAAAGAGAGAGAGAGAGAGAGAGAGAGAGAGAAACAGAGAGAGAGAAACAGAGAGAGAGAGAGAGAGAGAGAGAGAGAGAGAGAGAGAGAGAGAGAGAGAGAGAGAGAGAGAGAGAAGAGAGTTTCAAGCATGAGAACTCACCAGAGTGGAAAGATGGGAGTATCGTGTATCAAAAATAACAAGGAATACAGGAATCCTCCCTGAATTAGAGAGAATGGGAAGGGAAATAAAGTATAAAAACACTGAACCAAATTGTATAGGACTTTAAAAGACAAACAGACTCAAAAACTTTAAAAGGCAATGTTCCTCCTACTCAGAATAAAAACATTTTTTAAACTCAAAAGTAACCATTTCAGGTATGGGATTAGAGGGAATATGTATTTCCTCCACACTTCCCCTTAGCATCTTTCTTTCAGATCTCATACTTTATCCTACCATTTTCCTTTCCTTTTTCCAGTATCAATAGTAGATGTATTTGATACCTACTAGCAGTTGCCAAGACTGCAAAGGGTAAATAATGGTGGGTTTCAATCAAGTAAATCAGAATATAAACCTTAAACATTCTAGACTGACTTGATCTAGCCTGGAAGACAAGCAGATATGGAAAAAGACACCTCAAATTTCTTCTATTTCCCTTGCAAACCTTGTAATCCCATCTAAAATTAATCCATCTGACTCTGAAGGAATAGAAAATTGTACCCTATAAATCTACTAAAGAGGCAGAGAAGCATTCTTTTAATCATACACAAACCTAGAAACATTGGTATCTTTGCTTCATATGCCTTTAAATAAATTTTTCATGGAATATTCACCTTTTAAATAAGCAAAAGTGGTTTTTCTTACATTTTCCTGGAAGCTACAGTCTCTAAACAGTCTCTGAAGACAGGTAATAAAGATCCAAAGTTGTAGAGCTAAGTGGATATGAAGATGCATGAATATGTCGGTTACATTTGCTTTCAGGAATTTTCATTAATAAATAAACATATGCCATAAGTGTGCCAGATAAAACAAAGGTAAAGAGATTCACTTTTAACCACTCAATACCAAGGATGATAAATTGTCTCCTTTCATAGACTTTTCCTGTAAATTTCATGAGAGCTTTATAAATCTTTTCCTCTACTCAGTTTATTCATGTAAAGGTTTTTTTTTTTCCTCTGTTAAAAATTTACACTCTACAATTGAATATCTCCAAAACCACCCTCCAAGTCTTCCAAAAAGAAAAGTGTCTCAGAACCTCGGAGGAATCATGGAAACTTTCTGATGGCTCATGTTACATCCTGCATGAACTTGCTTCCTCCAAGTTCATAAACACAGGCAAAATGGTATTTTGTTTTGTTTTGTTAATCCATGATCAAGCCTAAGCCTGGATTCATCAGAAGAAGTAATCGCACTATTCTATAAAACATAAAATCTCCATCCCAAATACAAGGCCCAATTGGTACTCTCATAGTACCTGGAATCTCCCTGGGATTTATCCCTTGGAGTTTGTTAAAGAAGCTAAAATAGCTCCCTATTCCCTATAGGATCAAATATAGATTCCTCTTTTGAGCACCACATTTTGTCTTCCAAACTATCTATATAGACTGATTTCCTACTACTCCTTCTCAAACACTTTCCATGCTAGCCAAATGAGACAATGGTATTTTCTGATTCTCTACCCACAACCTGCCTTTTTACAAGCTGTCCACCATTCTTGGAATATTCTCCTTTCTCATTTCTGTCTCCTGCAATACACTTGGCTCAAGGGCCACTTTCTTCTCTGGGCTCTTCCACATTCCCCAAAGGTCTGCCACACAAAGACTGTATTTATTTTAGATTTTATATCTGCTCATCTGTGTATGTGTTCTGTGGTCCTTCCCCCTAAGTGAATGCAAGCTCCTTGAAGGCAGGGACAGATTTTGGCTTTCTGTCCATAGCTCTTAGCCTAGTACATGGCACACAGTAGGCAATTAATAAATGTGAACTGAATCCTATTGGTAATAATTCTCTAGTATTTTACAGGTTTCCAAGTATTTTCCTTAAAATAGAATCCACATCATGGTGTGTCCCTAATTTCCATCCTGCCTCTGGAGAGACTTTGGGGAATTTCCTTTTGAGTTAAACTGGGAATTCAATCTATCTCAAGTAAAACTGAAAAAGCGGGTGAGTCATATTGTAGAAAACTTTAAAAACCTGAGATTTTTGGGCAGGGGAGTGATATTCTCTTGGAACAGTGGGTGTTTTTGACAGGCAGAATTCACTCTGATTGGTTAACAATTAATGAGATAATGAATATCATAATGAGAAGTGGGCTTATTCTAATCAGAGGCTGGGGATGTGACTGATCATTTCTTGAACAGAGACTCATCTTAAGTCAGACCACTCCCTTCCCAAGGCAATACATGTAAAGGGATCTATACTCCACACAGTTAATGAGCGGCGAACAATATGGAATGAGAATTCCATCTAGATTTGATTCTTTTGTAGGGTCTTCTAGTTAGGTGAGATGAGAAGCATGTTTGGGCAATGTAAAAACAATGACCTTCACAGGCTTTGAATGAGGAAATAGGGAAAAAAATCCTGGATCTCCTCAATATTAATTGATAATGAATAATCATTTCTCTCAGGATCTTCAGTCTAGGGTAGTTTCAGAGATAGTTGTTGGAGCTTTAGAGAAAGATATGGTCATTCCCTTTACAACAAAAATGATAATTTGATTTGACCAAAACAGGAAAAGAGGTATTAGAAGGTAAGCAAGACAGATAGCCAGTCCCCCATCCTAAAGCTTCTTAAATATTTTCCACTCAAAACTCCTTTTCACTTGAGAAATTTTTCCATGACCCCAGGTATACAGGTATATAAAATCAAACATTCATTGATGATAAATCATCATTTCATGACCCCCACATTCAGTTATAAGATCCATATGGGGTCACAACCCACAGTTTAAGAAACTTTCATCTATCCTTCCTGGTAAATGAATGGATGGAATGAAACATGGACTCAGGTCTGGGATCAGCTAGTTAGAGGAATGAAATAAGGATTGACCCACTGACACTCTGGGTTGAGCAACTTTGCCAACTCCAAGATAAATTAAGAGTAGATGAATTCCTCCAGGGTCTGGGAACAAAGTCTCTGGAGGTCTGAAGGACTTCAGTTCCTGCTGGAGAGAAGTGGGCAGACATCAAGATGCTCATGCTGAGCAGTCCCAGCCATCCAAGGTGAGCAGGATGAAGCCTGCCTGGATCTGTTTGGCAGCTAGTGGAGTATGTATTATAAAAGGCAGGGAACGAAGCAAGAAAACCAATTAAGAGGCTAGATGACGTAACTCTGGCTCAAGAGTCTGAGTAACTACCTCAGAGACAGACTTACAGACTAGCAGAGGCAGAACCAGAATTCAAAACTAGCTCCTCTGACTTGCTATCCAGTGTTTTACTCAGTGCCTGATTCGTGACTGGAAATTAGTGGCTAACTAAAAGACTTCAAAGTTTCCCTTCCTAATGATGTATTCCTGTGGTATTTCTCCACCACCCCCCTCCAGCACTCCCAGAACAATTTAATGAAATGGGTTATCTGGATTTCTGAATGAAGGAAATGATTGTTGTCATTTTGCCTTTTAAACATAAAACCAGAGAAAAGAGATATGGGGCAATGTTTGTTCCTCATATACAAATTATTTCCTCATTCTAAAAACAGTCCTAATGCCCTTCAGTCAAAACTCCAGCTTTGTACTTATCCATATTGCGAGCCCAGGGGATCTCCCAATCCCTTAGTGCTGTTGGAAAAAAGGGCACCTCTAGGAGGCAGCTCACCCTTTGCTTAATCACATTTCCAGATGCCATGCCAGCAGAATAAGCACAGGATAAAATCACTCTAAAGCATATCTAATTCCAAAGATAAACAGAAGCTACTGGAAAAAAGGGTGGGATCAGTATCCAGTATCATGGAGAAAAGTAGAAAACACAGGACTGGTTTAAATAGGGAAAGGAATCACACAACTCACCAGGGAAAATAATTGTATTGCACCAAGGCAGGTGTGTGGAGAATGTTTTTATATTAAATCATTATGAGAGTTTAAAGAGCCTGTTTAAGACAGCAGTGCTACAGATTGATTCCACACGCCATTTATATTTCCTTAACAATAGGTGATGTTTTATGGTCAGGATATAAAGTATGTGCCTCGTAGACTGAAAATATATATTTTTTTTAATTTTTAAACAACTTTTATTTATTTATTTCACTATTCTAGGGTAAGTAGTGCCACCATTTATATTCCCCCATCATAAAAATGTCTGGGTTGTTATTAGCAGAATCAAATACCAAGTGGGTTGGCCCATACCAAGGAAGAGAAGTCCAGAAGAAAATATATGAGGTCAGCAGCCTAAGAGACAGACTTTGATGATCCACATAGGAGCTGAGGAATGGAGCCGCGAATGCTGCCCTGGAGAGCACCAACCAGAATTATAGAATTTACGAAGTAAAAGGGACCTCAGGAATCATTTTTGTAATTTTCACCCCATGTTCCTAGTTTTTATCTCCAGAGTCAAACAGAACAAGGATAATTCTTCCTCCGCATAAAGCCTTTAAAATATTTTAACTCAAGTATCGTATTCCTCCCCAGTCTTCTCTTCTCCATATTTAATATGCCCAACTGATCCTCCATGGACTCAAGATTCAAATCATCCCACTCGCCATCTTGGTGATATTCTCCCATCAATTCCACTTAAACTGTGGTGCTTAGAACTAAAAACAATACTCTAGCTGAAATCTAAGGGCAGAGTCAAGGCCATTAGGTGGTGAGAAGAATCTTAATAGCATGACCCCCAACTATCCTTGTTGGCAGACCCAGCCATGGAGTTGGAACTGAGATGGTAAGGTTCTATGGCTGCAGCTGCCACCACAACACCTATGCTGATCTGCAGTGCAGAAAGTCTGACCTGCTCATGGGAGGAAATAAAGAACAGGTTTAAACTCTGGAAAATGTTCTGCGTAGATCAAGTTTATCTTTAGTGCACTATCATGTTCCAAAGACTTCTTTCTCTAGTTCTGAGGCTGGCTCCCTTATACACCCAAATTCCTCTCCTATGTCCCATTACCATAAAACATTACTCTTGGATAAATGTCATGATTGGAAACCATGTTAAAAAACTGATTTCTCTGGTAGCTTATGGCATTACTGTACTAGTATGTTGTATTTTAAGATCCATAGGATTTAAGGTTTGATAAATAGTAAGGGGTTATAAATGTGTTTTAAATTGAACATAGAAGATCTCCCAGTACATCTGATAGATAACAGGATCATGGCTTTTGAGCTAGAAGACAGCTGAGAGGTCACCTAGTCCACACTTACTTTATAGATGAGAAAACTGAGACCCAAAGGAGTTAACTTGGGCAAAGTCACAGATACAGTAAGTGATAGAGTCAGGATTTTTTTCCCAGGTCCTTTGGTTGTAAATCCAACATTTCTTCTAATAGATGATTCATCATCCTAACTCATGTTCACCTAGCTCTCCAGAGTTTATTAACACCTTCTTCTAAAAACAAACAAGAAAACCCTGTGAGGTAGCTTCAGGCTTTGTGACAAGTCAGTGGGGAAGATATTTGGGGCAAGGAAGGGAGTTACCTACCCCCCCAGATCTCATACTTGTCTAATCCACCAACTTGCAAGGGAAACCCTGATGATGGCAACATCTGTGGAATAATGAAGCTGTCCAATGATAGAAGAGAAGGAGGTTCCTGCTATCTAACCCTATTACTATCAGATCTAACTCCTCACTCATGCTGAAAGAAAGAGTAAGGGATTAGCCTTTGTTTTACACTAATTTTTCCCACTATTCCCTTTTTCTAGGGTCATCCAGAATTGGGGAAGGTTGGCCAATAGCCCCTAGATACCAAAATGTCTAAGCCTTTTGTTTAGATGTAACTAATTTCTATGAGACAAAAGCACATGATGTGAAAGGAATTGAGTTTTCCTTTGATGTTTCCAGAAAAATTTATCTGTGAGGGTGGGGCAAGGAGAAGCTGTTCTTGTAACTGCCTTCCCCCCTCCATTTCCTTACAGTTGGTTGAAGCTGACAGAGCTTTAAATTTCGGAATAGGAAGATTCAGATAGAATTTCAAATTCACTACTTAATATCTGGGAGACTTTGGACAAGTCACTGACCCACCATAAAATGACTTGATCTAGATCTCAGAGGGCTACTCTAAGACTAAATCCTTTGAACTTGACTAGAAACTTGGTCTTTTTTCTTGTCTGATATGTGAACTATGATGAAGGAATATAATTTCAGAAAGTATTGGCTTTTTCTAGGGGTAATAATTTTGTTTCTTATTAACTTTCCTGAGCTGGTGCTTCCATGCAAGTCAGGTGACTTACCACGCTATGAGCTCTAAGCATACTTTTGGTCTTAGAAAAGCAAAAATGACTCTTGGCCAAAAGTCCAAGAAATAGACCAATGCTTTTCTTTCTGCAGAGATCAAGCAGCTTATTTGGAAAAATGCTAAATAAAGAATACACTGGCATTTTGGCAGATAATCCATGTGTGATGCCCATGTAAAAAGCACTATAGTCTCCAGAGTTTTTGCAAATCCATCACTGGTAAGGAAAAAGCCAGTGCTACTTGCCAAAGTGCTAAAGCATCTGGCTTGAACAAATTCTCCCCTGTGCTTCAGCTTTAATAATTAGTTGCAAAAAAGCAACTCAGTAGCGCACTTTTATAAACAGCGTGACTTTGCATTAGTCTCAACAGACCAAGCAAGAGACTAAAGCTATATCTCTCCAGTGCCAAAAACAAAGGGATGAAATGTTTAAAAATAATAATAACAATAATGACCTAATATCCAGATGTTTCCAGATAATAAACATTTGGAAATATGTGGAAATATTTAAAGATGCCTGGATGTTTTATTGTTACATTTAATACACCCTTAAATTTAGGAAGCCATGAGCTTTGCCACAAGCTCAATGCAAGATTTCTGGTAAACTATTTAATCTATCTTTGCCATTTTTTCCTAATCTTAAAAACAGGCAAAAGAATGCACTAGAACCTCACCTTCAAGCTATCTACTAATCACACAATTAGCTATTAGTCTGGTCCTTCAGCAAGACTTTAGTTATCCAAATAACAGATAAAGCTACAAAAATCAGCCAAGCCAGTGATATATAGGCATGTCTACAACTGAGAAAAATATGGATGAGTTCTAAGGATCTCTAGAAATTTTGAAGGGGAGATAATCAGATTATCTTCTCTTTTTTCCTATTGCATTTTGGTTTATTTTATTCTAGAAGTGCTTAATGATGAATTGCAGTTGGTGTATTGCAATTTTGCAATATTGCTTTCCTTCTATAAATGTGTGAGAAGGTAGAATTAGTAGTGTACTGCTGATCTGGTAGTCTAATTAGAGCTGTCTCCTTACAGCTGATTAAGGATATGTCTGACTTCATGTGATTTCAACAGTGTCCACCCACACTCTGACCGTGCCTGAAATTTTACAACTACAGGATTTATTCCTTTGAGGTCCAACTTTATGTTTCTAAGAGTACACCATTAAAATGTGACTACCCATGGGAGAGCTAACATCTCAACCTGTTATTAATGGCTGGCAATTAATAATAATAATAATAATAAAGCTAACATTTATACAGAACTTTAGGGCTTGCAAAGTGCTTTTTCATATGTTATCTTACTTGCTCTTCATAACAACCCTGTGAGGTGAATGCTATAATTATCCTCATTTTGCAAATAACTGGAAAATGAGTGGACTGAAACTAGGGGAGGTTAGGTGACTAGGATCACACAATCAATAAGTGCCTTAGCCGGCATTTGAACTCAGATTTTCCAAGTCCAGAGCACCCTCCATTATATTACTTGGCTGTCACTTTGTAGGTCAAATAGCTGACTTCTGTGGATAACCAAACATATGTGTTTTTTGATGTGAGGTAAGAGGTAGGGATGGATCAGAAGTACGAGTGAGTGGAGAGAAAAATGTTGTAAGTGGTTGAAAGTTCATTTGTATAAGACTTTCCTCATTGATGGAGATTGATTACTCAGTGATCCTTTCAGGTGTGAGGACAGAGTTGGGAGAAAAGAAATGTGGTCTTTCAGCTTCCAATTTTGAGAAAGAAGACCGAAAAAATTTTTTCAAGGAAAGGTCCCTAAAGGGAGAGAAAGACTGTGAGAAGAAGCCAACAAGTAGGGAAACTGGCACCTTGATCATATCCCTATCTTCATATTATACTAGACCCTTCAGGGAACTGGCGCTCTCTCTCTCTCTCTCTCTCTCTCTCTCTCTCTCTCTCTCTCTCTCTCTCTCTCTCTCTCTCTCTCTCTTTCTCTTTCTCTCTATCTCTTTCTCTCTCTCAATCTCTCTCTTTCTCTTTCTCTCTCTCTTTCTCTCTCTCTCTTTCTCTATCTCTCTCTTTCTCTCTCTCAATCTCTCTCTCTTTCTCTTTCTCTCTCTCTTTTTCTCTCTCTCTTTCTCTGTCTCTCTTTCTCTCTGTCTCTGTCTCTCTCTCTCTCTCTGTCTCTCTCCCTTTCTCTGTCTCTGTCTCTCTGTCTCTCTCCCTCTCTCTGTGTATCTCTCTGCCCCCTCCTCTCTCTATCTCTTTCTGTTTCTGTCACTGTCTCTGTCTCTCTTTCTGTGTGTGTCTCTGTTTCTCTCTGTCTCTGTATTCTCTATATATCTCTCTCTGTGTATCTCTCTCTTTATCTCTGTGTCTCTCAGTCTCTCTGTCTCTTTCTCTCTGTATTCTCTGTATCTCTGTCTATACTTCTCTCTCTCTCTCTCTCTCTCTCTCTCTCTCTCTCTCTCTCTCTACTCAAATAGGATTATGAAGAGAGGGACATGACTGGACAAGAAAAATAACCATATTGGGAGGAAGAAGACATGGTTTATAAAGAGCTTTCCTCATAACAATCCAGGGAGATAGATGGTCTGAATATTCTTCCCATATTACAGATGAAGGTTCCAAGGATCTGAGGAGTGAATGACTTGCCCATTGTCACCCAACTATCAAATATAATCTCTGATTTTTTTTGGAGTAATGAGGTTAAGTGACACTCTGGTAGTTAAGCCCAGGTCTCCCTTCTCCAAATCTAATATTTTCTACATTACATCACTTTACCCACAGGTCACAGCTCATGCCTAGACTATTACAATGGCCTTTTAGCCAGCTCCAGTTTCTCTCTCACTCCTATCAGGAAACTCAATAGACTGATTTTCTTAAAGCAACTTCTTGATCTCAAGAGATCAAGTAGGCTCTATTTAGAAATTGGCTCCCTGTTACCTTTAGGAAAAGTCCAAATATCCTAGCTTGGCGCTCAAGACTTTGCTATTTGATCCTAACCACCTTTTGCACCCTTATCTCCTGTGTCTCCCCTGCACAAACCTCTTCTGTACTCAAATAAGCCAAGTTGTATCCCCCAACAGTTGTGCTACATTCCCATCTTAATTCCAACCCCTTGCTTCCAGTCCACCTCAATCCTGATCAGCCATCATGACAATTAGATAGCATCAAGAGGTTAAAGAGATGGGTGTCCTTCTAGGACCAAGCTTAAATCCACAGTCCTGTGTTTACTCTGAAGTTATTCAGACAAGATAAGGCACCTATAAAGGGCCAAATAATGAAGAATCATTGTGTCCCTGTGCAATGTATGATAGGATCATAGGAACCTTGGAGGCCATTGAGTCTCATTTCTCTTTTTATAAATGAGGAAATTGAGGTCCATAGAATACCAAGAGAGGTTAAATGATTTACTTAAGGTCCTGGAAGCAAGAAAACCTGGATTCAATTAACTGTATTCAATTTCTGCCTCCAATATACACTAGCTGTATAACCACCAGCAAGTCATTTAATTTATCCACACTGTTAAGTAAGTCTCTAGAATGTAGGTAAGTTCTGCAATGGTGAAGGGAATTTTTTCTACAGGATTAGTTCTAGGCACCAAAAGTGTCAAATAGGGACCTTCATCTACATGACCTTCAGCACTCCTAAATGAAGTGCAAATATAATTGAGAAATGTTTAACAAAATAAATATAAATACAATAGAACATAATGTTAATATGTGGTTTTCTGAGTCAACCAATATGCAGTCTGAAGAACTCCTTGTTTGGTGTCTCCCATTTATATTTGAGTTTGACAACATTGCCCTACACCAAGGAAATCATAGGACTAGACCACTCCTGCTCTCCCCAAAAGGTCTTGTATGATTTGTAATCTCCATAAGGGCTAGGATTCTATTTTTCAATTCTTCATATTCCCTGAACAATACATTATAGTGCTTGGACCCCAATAGATAATAAATATATTTTTTCCCTGAGGCTGGGGTTAAGTGACTTGCCCAGGATCACACAGCTAGGGAGTGTTAAGTGTCTGAGACCAGATTTGAACTCAGGTCCTCCTGAATTCAAGGCTGATGCTTTATCCACTGAACCACCTAACTGCCCCCTAATCAATAAATATTTATCGGTCTTTTGTATACTTGAAGTCCTCTTAGCTTCTGAGGGACCCCTAATCATATAAATTGGGAGAAGGGAAAAAAAACTATCTGCTGACATCCTTAAGTCATATGTCTGAGAAGGCATAGACCCAATATAGGTGAATTCTCTCATTCCCTTCCTTCTCCCTCAGCCATAGCAAAGGTAACTATCCCTGGTGCTAGATGGGCCTCCTTTATTGAATTGAAACAATTAATGGGGAAAGATCTTTCTCAAGTAGAGGTATTTTCACCCTGATTCCCTCCAAATGATCATAGAATTCTAGATTTAGAACTGAAAGAGACCTTAGAGACCACTGAGTCCACTTCCCTCATTTTGCAAATAAGACAACTGAGTTCCAGAGAGACCAAGTGACATGAATTGTACATATTTGTTTGCATGTTGTCCCTCTTTCCATTAGACTCTAAGCTTCTCAAGGGCAGGAAGTGCCTTTTGCTGCTTTTACATCCCCAAGGCTTCACACAGTGCCTGGTATATAGTAGATGCTTAGTAAATGTTTATTAAATTGAATTGAATTGAATTGCTCAAATCACACAGTTTCTAAATAATGAATTGAGATTCAAATTCAGTTCTTCCTGACTTTAAGCCCACAGCTCTATCTACTTCACTCCTTACTAGCTTAACTATGAGGATATGTTTCTAAAAGGGGAAAGCACGTCTCTGGTGGGAGGCTGCTGCATTCTCGAGGTGAGGATCTGAATTAATACATTCCGGCATGGATGGGGTTCATCAAAGAGAGCAACCCAAATGGACTCCATAGTAAACTCGAATGAGTCCAGGCTATGTAACTTATAATGTGCTTCCAAGCAGGCATATGAACAAATCTAATTACTGATTATCTAATCCACAAGCCACAATGGGTCACCCTTCATTATGAGGAAAGCATGTTAAATTTACAAGACATCTGGAAGTGCAGTCAGCCCAAAGAGTATAATTATGCACATGTTGCCTCAGTGCGTGCTGCTCTCTCTTGGATGACTCCAGCTTTTCTATTTTCAATCCTGGTTCCCACTGTCTTGAGGCAAAAATAGAAAGCATACACATACATCAAAGCTCAGGGGTTGGTTCTTTGAACTCCAGTCACTGGCGACTTAGCCTCAAAGCCATCTAGATGAGAGTTAAAATATATCGCTGCCGACAAAGGAGAAATATTGTGGTACGATCAAACTAGTTATTTGCAACTTTATCTTCCAAGTGTTCTAGTCATTCAGGCACAACAGTCTGAGATTAAAAGATTAAACAACCTTTAAAATATATTTTCTTCCTGTGTCTGTATGGCCTGATGTATTAACATTGTGTACATGGATTTCAAAACATACTCATTATCTCATTAGATCTCCACCAAAAACTCAATGAAGTCAGCAAGGGATTGGTTATCACCTTCTTTGACAGATAAAGAAACTGAGCCTGAAGCAGAAGGAGCCCTTTGAGATCTCAGATGACCCCAAGGGATTGTATTCCAACAAAGGGAGACTGGTTGTGATGATCAAGCAATAACCAATGATGGAGCTCATCTCCAGCACAACTACATGATCTCCTTCCCTCCTTTATGCAAGCTCCAAACCTCCCCTTTGTAAGCCTGAACTATGCTCAGAAAAGCTATAGCCTAATCTACCTACTACTCACCCCCAGATCACTGTGTGGCTGTAGCAAGCACTCCTCAGGAGGTGGGCTCCACACTCACTCCAGGGCACGCTCTAACATTTTTACTGACATGAGTGAGTAGTCAAAGTTTCCAGATGCTAATCTAATCCCACCACCTCACATCACGCATGAGGGAACAGGCCCAGAGAGCCAGATGCTCAGACTCCACATCCCTACTCTACCATCCTCCCCCTGCTGCATGACTTCAAAAGGCTGGCGGTAAGACAAGCTCCTCTCTCCATCAGCACAGAAAAGGTGGAACATAAATGGGAAATGGGCAAAACATTGTCAGACACCGCCAATGTGTTGGCTTGTTATAGTTCATTGTAATTTTTAATTATGAGCAAAGGCTCTTGGCAGGGGAGAAGTCTTAGGAACAATGGTATAAAACTCAATAATTTTATATATTTTCAATTATTGAAGCAGCATGGAATACAGGATAAATAAATGTCTTCAATGATAAAAAAAAAAAAAAATCTTGATTCAAGCTCCACTTCCTGCACATACTGGTTGTGTGATCCTGGATAAGTCACTTAGTCTCCAAATTCCTTAAGCAATTCTCCAAGACTATAAATCACTGAGAAGGTGCCTAACTACATCCATAGAAGTTTCCTCATTGAGAGCTCCCTACTAATTGTCACAGGTCAGTCCAAACCAAAAATAACAATTAAAATACCACAGTCAGTAAGAAGCAAAGCTAGGATTAGAATCCATATCCTTTCACTCCTTGTCCAATATTCATTTCATTATACCAATAGCCTTTTCATATAAAATATAAAGGAGTCATATTAAGAACATTCTAGTTCAATGTGTTTTACTAGAAAACAAAAATTCATTTTTTAGGGACTTGGTTTTTCCAAAAAACAATCAAGTTCCAAAATTTTAATCACCAATTTCCCAAGGATGACATTTTGAAGTCTTGGCTTAGGCACCCTCATCTGGAATGAGACAATACAAATTTCATCAGCTCTACCTTCTTATTGTTCATGTATGTTACCTTCTCTCCCTCACAGAGCCGTCACTCCAGTTCAGACCCTTGCTCCCTTTTGCCTGGACTATCACAGTAATGTTCTGTGTCACTAGTTTCACCATTCCAATCTGTTGCCCACTCTGCTATCAAAGTGGATTCTCTGCAGAATGCAGTTCAATCCCTTGTTCAATACACTCTATTGGCTCCTCACTGACACTAGTATCAATATTTTGCCTTTATTTAATCCTTTTTTAAAGTTTATTTCATCTTTTATATGTGTGTGTTATTACAGTAGTATACACATAGATTAGTACACATAGATTATTTATAAATAAGTAAATACACACATGAGGCGGTATGATAAATGTATCAAGATGTGAACTCAAAGCCAAGAAGCGGCTTCCTGAGCCTGCAGCTCAACACTGGGACTTCATTTCAATGTACAAATTTACTTTTGAGTTTTATTGGCCCATGCATTAATGAAGTACATGTAGTAGTAGTAATAGTAGCAGTAATAATAGTAGTAGTAGTAATAGTAGTAGTAGTAGTAGTAGTAGTAGTAGTAGTAGTATTGGTAATAGTAGTAGCAGTAATAGTAGTAATAGTATTGGTAATAGTAGTAGTATTGATAATAGTAGTACTAGTAGCTATAGTAGTAATACTAGTAGTAGTAGTAGTATTGGTAATAATAGTAGCAGTAATAGTAGTATTGATAATAGTAGTAATAGTAGTAGTATTGATAATAGTAGTAATTGTAGTAGTAATAGTAGCTATAGTAGTAATATTAGTAGCAGTAGTATTGGTAATAGTAGCAGTAATAGTAGTAGTAGTAGGATTGGTAATTATAATAGTAATAGTAGTAGTAGTAGTAATCATAGTAGTAGTAGTAGTAATAGTAATAGTAGTAGTGGTGGTGGTAGTGGTAGTAGTAGTATAATAGTAATAGTAGTAGCAATGTAATAAAAGAAGATAATAGTAGCAGTTATTGTAATAGTTGCAGCAATAGTAGTAGTAGCAGTAATAGTAGCAGTAATAATAATTAATTAATAGATAATAATGAATGGCTAATAGTTAGCAGTTGTTATTGTAGTCATCAACATAGTAGTAGCAACAGCAATAACTGTAAGTATTTGCACAACACTTTAATGTTTGCAAAAATGTTATATAAATATTATTTATGTTGATCTTTACAACCCTGGGAGATAGTCATTAATCCTAAAAAGAGAATAATGAAAGAAATAAAAAGAAGGTAAGAGACTTCCTGAGTTTTGAAGTCTTCTCTTCCTGACTCTAGCTCCAGCATTCTATCTCCTGCACCATTTGTCACTAAACATCATAGAGTCCGAAAAGATCTTCATAGGTCATCTAATTCAAAATGCTGCTTCCAGGCTGGAGAGTTCCTAAATTATTCAAGACAAATATGAACATTCTGTTTTAGAAGATGCCTAGGGAAAAGGAAATTCTGTACCTTCCTTGGTCATTTTACCCCATGTTTTGACGGAGGAAACTCCATTTGATTCTCTTGAAATCTTTCAAGAAACTGTCTCTATAAGATTTTTCTCTAGGTGAAAAAGTATAGCTTTAGAAAGGTAATCTTATCTTGCCCTTCCTCACCCCCCAAAAAAATTTTCTCATAGTTTAATGTTTAGGAAAATTTTATAAACAATAAGTTCTTTAGAAGTTTTTGCCACCTTGGCATCATCAAATGGTTCAACTTCAGAAATGGGCATGATTTTATAAGTGAAAAAGACATTAAAGAATAGAGGTTGCTAAAAATATAAATAAATAATTAAAAAAAAAAAGACTAGAGGTTGCTAACTCCTTTTGTTGCTGTGCCCTAAATGCCACAGGACGTTTCCATTTGACTTTCAGCTAACAGTATGTACGTGTGTAGTCTCTGCCATTAGGATGTGAGCTTCTTGAGATGAACGACTGGCTCCATTTTTCTTTTAGTCTCCTCAGCACTTAGCATGGGGCTTGACACGTCTTAAGTGTCTGATAAATGTAGTTTTTATTTTAATTCTTTCATTCATTCAAGATGACTTTACTCATTTTAGATGTTTCTGTTGTATGGGATTCTGTAATTAATTAATTTGATTTCCTTCTTTAACCTTTATTTGATTAAAGAAACCACAGAGAGAGCTCATTTGTCCACTTCCTCTTCTGGTTAAAACAATAACAAAAGGAAGGATTGGGAGTAGGAGGAGAATACTAGTAAGGATGAATAATAACATGTGGGAATGGAATGAAATCTGTCTCCAACAACGCTGCAGGTGAATGTCCTCAAGCCATCTATTACTCGATTCCACCCTTCAATGAGTGACATTAGATTTTTGAAAAATCTAAATTCTATTTGAAATTATACTCCATTACATATTCATCAGAGCTATTTGAGTGTGTCCTTAGTAATTCAGTCCACCTGTCAACAGAAGCTAGTTGGATGTATAGTTACTATATACCCCATAGATGCTCCATAAATATTTGTTGACAATGATGATGGTCCTGAATTCCTGGGGCAAGGCTCTCCTACTGAAAAAGCCATCTGTTGCTGGCTCTATTTAGCTACACTGGGGTGAGAACATCCTGAATTTTAGGATTCATCATTTTTATGACAGATGATTTAATTTCATCAAATACCTTTTCTTACCCTGGAGAAGCAAAGGTTTCAATCTTTCTAATTTCTTTGCCTCTCACAACTTTACTTTGCTACTTTATCCTACATTATAAGTTATAAGAAACCACATGATATTTTAAACACACTGATTTACAGGGGAATTTAGAGGGAAGGTTTTGAACACTTTTGTAATTTTTGTATGTTGTTGTTTTTAGGTCTTGTTTTCTTTTGGGTGGAAGAGAGTCTAGACCTGTGGTTTCATCATTATTGGAAACTCCCAGCAAGGAAACTTTCCACTTTCAATGTAGATCAACAATGCATCTCAAATTGGCCACTGTGACATAAAATGGTTTGCACATGGTTACACAATTATAATGTCTCAAAAGCAGAACTTGAATTCGTCTTCCTGCACCAAGACCAATACCTTATACACTAAAAAAAAATCCTGACTCTCTTATTATATAATATTCTATTCAGTCAGTTTCTCTTATATTCTCTTTTTCAATCTGTTGATATAAAGTAAAAAAAAAAAAAAAAGAAAAAAAGAACATTGGCAGCTGTGCTATTAGGCTGCTGTAGACAAAAAAAAATTATTTAAAAGGCCATATTGATTTAGAGATTAGGACTGACCACACACTTGAAGCTTGATTTCCAGTGGCAGACTTATTTAGGATATTGACTAAAGTCCCCTCATGCAGAAAGCATTTTTCTTGTTGGTTTGGTTTTGCTGTCTTTTTTGTAATAAGCTAATTTGATTTCCTTTTTTAACCTTTGTTTGATTAAGGGAACCACAGACATTTGCATTAAAATTCAAGAGAGCTCAAGCCTGCCATCGATCGACTTCCTCACAGACCACTTATACTCAGCGAAAGATGATTTAGAGAATGTCAAGAGTCTCAGAACAACTCTAATGAGAGAGAGAGGGAAAAAATCACTTCAGACTTACAAACTGTTAAGGGCTTACTTGACAGAAAGGGCAATTGTGTTTGGTGGATGTGTTTTAGAGAAATCAAATTGGGACATTTAATTCTGTGCTCGGGCCAAGTCATCAAAAGAACTGTGGGATGAATGACCATTAATAAAAGCATAGACTAATTGAACCAAAATATTCCAAAACATCTGAAAAGAATGAACAGAAACACCAGGATTATTATTGGTGACAAGGAAAATGGAAGTAAATTGTAATATCACTTGATAAATAAGATAGTAGCCATATACTGACTTTAGACTTCTGTGATAGATTTCCCTGGATAAACTGAGAGGGTTTTCTCTTGCTGCTTCTCATATGAATGAGTCTAACTAATGCCTGGATTATCACAAGAAACAACTCCACTACCCCTTCCTCCAGAAGCCTTGTAAATAAGCCCTCTCTCCCAGTAGGAACTTTAAACTCTTTCTTGTTTCTAGAGACAGATCCTAATGGTATCTCCAGCCTCTAGATCATTTCATGAACATGATCTAATGTACAATATTGGGTCTTAGATTTGTGGACATGGTATTCCATTCATATTTTCATCCTCAAGATGCTCTCTGGAGGGGGTTTCTCTATAACTTATGCAGGGAGTTCCATGGGACCTGAGAATTTAATTCATTTTGATTTGATAAAGTGCCTGACCATGTTAGTCATCATGGAGGACACAAAAGAAGTACATTAAATGTTGTTTACTCATGAGAAGGGGCAGCAAGATGGAACAGTGGATAAAGTGTTCTGCCAGGATTGGAGTCAGGAAGACCTGAATTAAAATTTCTCAGATAGCTGTGTGGCCCTGGGCAAGTCACTTAACCCTGTTTGCCTCAGTTTCCTTATCTGTAAAATGAACTGGAGAAGGAAATGACAAAATACTATCTAGTATCCTTGCCAAGAAAACCTCAAATGGAATCACAAAGAGTTGGATGTGACTGAATACAACCGAACACCCTTTATATCATTATTACTACCACCTTCATCTTCATAGGATTATAGAATTAGAACAAGAGCAGGCCTCATAGGTCTGTCTTATAGTCTAACCTCTTCATTTTATGGATGAAGAAACAAAGTCCCAGAGATAAAAGAATTTGCCCAGAGTCTCAAAGGCAGTGACAAAGCAAGTCCCAAATTTCCTCCTCATCACTATCAGTGGAAGCAATATGTGCTAATGCATGGAATGAGGTAATATATGCAAAAACACGTTCAAACTCTAAGGCATCATTCAGATGAATGGTGTTATAAAATATACAGAATGATGCTTCTCTAGACGTATCAATTCTGACATATTTATCCATAGTATTCCCTGGGTGAGAGTTAGGAGACAAGAAAATGTGTTGTTAATTCTATTTTATACTTAGGTAAATCAAAGGACAGAAAGAGAGAATGAATTGACCTAGTTTACCTAATAATGACAAAATCTTGGCTCTTCATCAGGTTGAATAAATTTTCATGGTGCTATGGGAAAAGTTTCCAGGAGCAGTATATCATTGTTGTCCTTTCTCCCTACAGGTTAACTGAATTAACTTATTTCAATAGTCACTGTTCAAACAACAGTTATTCTCTTAGGTTGTACACCCTATCGCTAAAACAAGTGCAATTGTGCTTTGGATATAATTGTTCATGTTGTAGTATCTTAATTGTTAGAGCTAAAAATAATTTCTCCTTTATGTGAACAGAAGCTGAGCTTTTTGACAAGTACAGTCATTTAAATTAAAAGAATTTGGAAATAATGGTCAACATAACTAAGGAGAGAAATCTATGAGAAAATTGAATTTGACACTGTATAACAGGTTTTAAAAAATACTATTTCCTTACATTCAGTAAGGTATATTTTTAAATCACATATAAGTTGGATATAAAAATACTAACATAATAGTAAATGAACAACCTTTGAATCAAGATCTTGATTCAAATCCAGCCTTTGTCACATAATTGCTCAGTGACCATGGACAAGAGCCTCTCATTGGTCCAAGCAACTCTTTAAAAGATTGTAAATTTCAGAACAGTTGTTAATCTGAAGAATTTGAACACTCTGACTTCAGCTAAATCATAGGACCAAAATAAAACATATATTTGTGTACATATGAAAAAACCTCTAAGATATAACAATAGTGACACAACTATTTTAAATACTGTTGAATTCCATGAAATATGACTTTTTTTTCATTAAATGCACCATTTTATTTTGAATTGGACAAGAGGAAAGAAAGAAATCACGCCTTGAATAGTAACAAGATTTTCAAAAGAGTTTGCGAAACCATTAGTGCTGAGGAAACCGACTGTACATAAAGCATAACAAAGAGATATTTTCATATGTCCCAAAGGAGCAAGACATTAACCGTCCTTTAAGTACACATGAAATCTATATTGTACTTTACATAATGTTTAAAATCTATATCAAGTAATATAAAATTCATCCAGATGATACCATATTTATAAATTCATGAAATATTTTGAGACATTAATGTAGATCATAATTCACTCCCCAAAAAACAAAACCCAAACCCAGAATCCGTATTCTGTTAGCTTCTCTCTACATTGTTCATCCAGTCTTATGGAAGGACATACATTTTAGCACCTGGGAAATCAATCAAACTCATCTGCATCAGAGGACTGCAGTCCAGACATGGAGTGATTTCCTCCCTTCTTCAGCTGCCTTTCAAAGTCACTGAGCAGCATTCTTATCTCAAAACACAAAGGCTTTGCTAACATATTCTATGTGTAATTTATCAGAAGGACTGGCAAGATGTTCAGGTATTAAAAGGGGGAGAGGGGAAGCTGCAGGCTGTGGCTGACTACCTAAAATCTTTAAAAGATTTGATTTTGCACACCCTCCTATCCCCTGTAGTCTCTGGATTTTTAGTTTATTAGTGACTCTGAGGAAACTATTCCTGTCTCTTAATTACTCAAGCCAACAATAACCGTTCAGTGTGCCCAATAACACATTGAAAGTCACAAAGTTCACCTCTGGACTTCACCTCGATTTAAAGTGTTTTTGAGGTTAACAGACCTGCAGCATTTGTAAAAATGCAAGAAAATTATCTGACACCATCAATATGTGGGTAGATTTTTTAAATGACTGCTGTTAACATTTAACTACATTTGGTCTTTAGCCAGGATGTACATTTGATAGATAACACAGAATTAAAAAAAGGAATGAAGGAGAAAGGAGAAGAAGGAAGGATAATGAGTAAAAGGAGAGGAAGAAAAAAGGAGGAGGGGAAGACAGGAGAAGAAAACAGAGAAGGGAAAAGGAGAAGACAAAGCTTTCTAATTCATTTAATATTCTGGTTAATGGAGAGTCACCATATGTGTTACAATTTTCAAATAATGAAACTACAATATAATGGCTATACTCCCTAAGGTAAAACAACATTCTTTCTATATGTGATCTCTATGTACAGACCAGATACAAATGAAGTTTCTCTTTTATTTCCCTATTCTCTTTTCTGGACAATTGAGAAGGGACTAGTTTTTGTTTTCAGTGGGTTCCTGTCCTGAGCATAATCTTGAGATTGGCCAGGGTGCTACCAATAAATGAGCTCAGAGTGTTTTACAACAGCAGTATGAATAGTTCACAAAACTAAAGATTGCTTTATTTTCTTTTCTAATTTTCCTAGTAATTCCATGGCAATGAAGCTTGGAGTTCCTGATCATTGACTGGCACTTTCAATGGTTCTATTATCATCAATATTCATAATAGATCATTGCTTCCATTTTACGTCTATTTATTGTCCTTCTAGTTTGTCTACAAGACAAGCCTTGGGATGCCCTGTATTAGTTTCATTTCATGCCATATTTTCTACTGTTTCATCTTACCTTCCATTTTTTTATTACATTTATAATGCTATAATACTGTTTAAAATTTGCCAATATTGCTTAATGTACTGCAAATGAGCTAGTATTTCAGACTGGTATTGCCTCTAGGCCATCATGCCTATGTTAATCAAGGTTAACTATTTGTTTTCTGAAGACATTTCTGGACCTGCTTATTGTTTGCTCACTTGTTGACCTGGTGATTTATTTTGATCAGTTGTACTTCTAAATGAAAATTTATTTTTAATATAAAAAATAAATAAAATTCAATGTTTTAAATCTTTAATAAGTTCCTTTTTTGGTTTATTTCAACAGTTTGTTTGAATGGGTCAGATTATAATAATCATAATTTCTTTCAGAAAGTCTTTTCATCTTCATTCTTTTTTCTAATTCATCACTGATTTTTACCTTTTCTTTAACTAGACAGTGTTGTGATTTATACACAGTTGATTCTGAAATAACTTTCCATCATTCATATGTTGTTCAGTGTTCATTATATCCAGTGATTTCTGTCTCTCCTTTTGAAGATAATATTAGTACCTATAATAATGAAGATGGGGCTGCTGTGTAACACGGTGGATGGAGTGTCAGGCCTGGAGTCAAGAAGATCTGAGTTCAAATCTGGCCTGACACACTTACTTGCTTTGTGATGTTGAGCTTAACCCCCTTTGCCTAGTTCCTCATTTTTAAGCTGGAGAAGGAAGTAGCAAACCACTCCTATATCTTTGCCAAAAAAAAAAAAAACAACAAACGGGATCACAGAGAACTGAATGTGATCAAAATCAACAACGGTTCTTTTCATTTTTCAATTTCAAATTATATTTTCTAGCTCAAATTACTTTTTGCATTTTTCTCTCTCCTGTATCAGCCTATGTTGAAATCCTTGAGTATTTTATTTTGACTTCATTTGGATGATCTTGCCAAGTGTTTTGTAGTTTCATCACATCTTTGTCCTTTGTAACAACTGTAATGAATAAGCTGTAATTATCTTCATGGCAGTCTTTTGTTCTTGCTCACCATTAACACTGCAGGCCAAGGTGACCAATGATATGATATTTCTTATTGCTTTCAGAAGCATGACAAACCTGTCTTCTGCTGTCATCTCACTTTTACTAAAGCTCCCCCCTACCTTCCCTCCCAATCCTGGAATGTACTACACTCACCTCTGCCTCTGTGAAGCCCTAAGCCTTCTTCAAAGCTTAGGTCTTCTACACGAAGCCTTTCTTGAGTGTCCTAGCTAATATCTGCTCTTGTCCCACTCCCCATCAGAGGTACAGTAGATAGATTGCTGGGCCAGAAGGAGCTATGTTAAAATCTGGCTGTAGATACTTTCTAGCTGTATAATCCTGGGAAAGATAGTTGACCTCCAACAGATATAATAGCAGAAATAGTGAGGATTAATTTTTAAAGCCACTGGCACATAGTGAGAGCTAATAAATGTTTGTATCCTTCCCACCAAAAAACAAACTACCTTCTACATATTTTATATTTACTTATATATGGACATATTTTCCCTAATAAATTGTAAATTTCTTGAAGGTAACAATTATTTCATTTGGGGTTTTGTATCTCTATCACTTTACACAGTTCCTGGAACATAAGAAACACTTAATAAATTCCTGTGTTTGTTTGTTTTTTTAATTGTTATTTCTTTTTATCTTCTGGTTTTCTTCATATGGAAAACATCAATGTTACAAAGGTTCATTTCCTCTAGTGCTGTATTAACTCATTGATGATTGGACAAAGTTCACATTTAGAGTACCAACAATGTTTATATGTAATCTAAACACTCTGTGACTCATGGGGATCTTCTTTTAGAATTATTGCCAGAAAAACCTTCCTAACAAGCCCTACTTCATTCTAAAATTCTCCTATTCAAGAATCTTCCATGAATCCCTCCTATCTACTATATTAAAGATGACCACCTTCTCTAGTCTTTTAGACTGTGCATAATATGGCTGCTTAACTTTCTCAAAGTTTTATTTCTTTCTTTCAGCTGTATTATGTTGCAGTCAGGTAGCTTTTCTCCCTGCTCTTTGAGCAAAGCATCCTTATTTCTCACCTCTATGTCTTTGTTCATGCAATCCAATTTACCTGAATATCCTGTTCCTTTCTCTCTGCCTATCCAAACCCTACACAACCACATCAAGTACTACCTTTCCAACAAATATTTACCATACAAGTCTAACCCAGAAATGTTTCTCCCTTCTCCAACATATTATTACATTTAATCATATTTTATTGTATGGCTCTCTTCTATTTATGTGTGACATTATCTCTCCCCTCAAAGGGAAAAAAACTATTTTAAGTACCTTGAGGCATCTAGAGGGTAGAGTGGATATAGTTCTGAATCTGGCCTCAGACACTGACTAGCTGTGTGACTCTAGATTAGTCCCTTAACCTTGTATGCCTCTGTTTCCACATCTGTAAAGTGGGGATAATGATAGCATCTACTTTTTAGAGTTGTTGTGAGGACCAAATGAGATTAAAAAATGTAAAAACCTTTTGAAAACTTCAAAGCACAACATAAATTCTAACTATTATTAAATACCTTTTTGTAGCCCACTGTATGCAATCCAGTGATAGGAACATAATAGGTCATCAAATATCTGATCAATAGTTAATATTGCCCCTACTAGATTCTAAGCTTAATGAGAACAAGAGTGACATGTTATCTAAAATTTATAATGCTATGTGAAGAATAGACTGGAACTAAAGGGATCCTATGACATATTCTAGAAGTGTTTCTTGTTGTCAACCTGTTATGAGATTGTCTACTAATCATTTGTCTCTTTTAGAAATCCCAAAATCATTGGAAGAAAGTTTCAAAATAATCTAATCCAAAGGCCAGAAAGGAGTGGCTTTTTAAACACAGACTTTAAGCTCTTTTAGCCAAAATAAATCTTGTGAGTCCATACCTGGTTGTTGACTCATCTCATTAATAACCCAGAAGCTCTTTTGAAACTCCTAGCCTGGGAGGTGTGGAAACTCCAGCCTAGAACTGTCATGTTCCCTCCCTCCCCCAAGGCTAGCTGCTGCCCTCCATCTCTTCTACTGCCTCCATCTGTTGCCTCCTGTCCTATATACATCATCCCCTCAGGACCAGACTCTCCCTCTGTTGGAAAGTGACAATAAACTAATCTGATAAATGCATTGTATTTTTATGCTAAGGGGAGAAAGGTAGAGGAGGTCATTCTTAGGGTTCCTTCTCCAGCTACCAGGACACTCACCCAGATCTTCTGAAGACAGCAGATTATTATTTGGTCACTCTAGTCTGGTGACCCTCTGAAAGTTTTATTTGAATTTAATTTGTACAAGTTTCTTGTTGTTTAGTTATTTAAGTCATGTCTGACTTCATGACCCCATTTTGGGGTGTGGTGAACAAAGACACAGAAGTAATTTTCCCTTTCACTCATTTTACTGATGAGGAAACTGAGGTAAACAGGGTTAAGTAACTTGCCCAGAGTCACATAGCTAGTTAAGTACCTGAGGCCAGATTTTAACTCAGGAAGCTGAGTCTTCCTGGCTTCAAACCTGGAACTCTATCTACTGCATCATTTAATATGTTACAACAATATAAAATAATACATTAGACACTAGATTAAGAGAAACAATTAAAAAGTATATAAATTAATATAGATAAGATTGCTACAAAATCAGTATTGCATTAATTGGATTATTAGATTGTGCAGGATGTACCCAAAAGAGTCATAGTGTGACTTTAAATTATTATAGTTTCTGTGACATTTTATGCTTGTGTGTGCTTGTTCATATACATTTGTGCATGTGTATATTCATGCATATAAATAGAAGTGTGTGTATATATATATATATGCATACACATATATATAAGTCCTTTAATAGATTATAGTATGACTATTCTAAGACTAAAAGAAAAAAAACCTCTTCTTCCTTGCTGATTTCTTCTCTAATCCAACTCCTCTCCTGAAGGAAGAACTCTCATTACCCAACAAGTGGTTCCTCTTCATTTAGAGATCTTCAGTGATATAGAGTTTGCGGTCCCAGAAACAGCCTATTCTCATTTTAGAGCAGCTCTAGTTGTTTCTTCCTTAGGAAAATTCAAAAGGACAGAAGGAATCACTGACAAGCAGGATAATGTTAAAAGTTATATGTTGAATCTATTATATATTTTAAAAGAATTGGTTTCTGGGATCCAGGGTTTATAGGGCATGTAATAGTTTTTTAGAGTAGATGGTTTTAAAGCTTTAGGATTTTTTTCTTAGTAAAACACATTGTATGTATATTTAGATATACATTAAATATACATTGCCATACTAGCTAAAAGCTTAGTGGATAGAGTGCTGACTGAGGAGTCTTGACCCGAGTTCAAATCCTTTGCTAGAAGCTGCATGGCCCTGGCATAGAAATTTGCTCTTCCACACACAATCCTCTCCTTTTGTTCTATGATGTATGTGAAAATGCTCATTTTATGTTAAATTCAAGATAACAATAAAAATTATGTATAGAATTCTTTCTTATATTGAATCCAAACCTATTTTCTTTGTAAACTTCTATTGACTGTCCCCAGTTCTGTTCTATGCAGTCATGTTGAATAAATCTAATTGCTCTCCTACATGGTAGCACGTCAGTCATATGAAAACAGCTATCATGTCCCCCAACATGTCTTTTCCTAAATTATATATGTCCACCCCCTTTTGGCTGATCCCATGGTTTCAAGTCCCTTTAACGTCTCGGTCTTCCTACTCTGGATTCAATCCAACCTGTCAATGGCGCTCTTAAAGTGCGACTCAGAGAACTCAATGTGATATAATTCCAGATGTGGTCCAGGGCAAAAGATGGTGGGATTAGCACCTCCTTTGCTCTAGACACCATCTGTTAATGTTAATGCAAGGTTGCAAGGTAAATGCCACCTAAGATTAGGTTAGTTTTCTTAGCTAACATACCAAAAAAAAAAACCAAAAAAAAAAAAAAACTGTGTACTTGTTTATTTCCCAATTTAGCATAAAGACAAGTTTGCTAAGTATATGTGTTATGTATGTGTATATATGTACATTAAAATATCTATGTGAAATATCATGTGTAAAGTGTTTTGTGTACATTACAGTTCTAAATAAATTTTAGATACAATATGATGATAATATTATATGTGTATATATCATATTTATATAGAATAAAAAGTTTACAATATACTTTAAATATGGATATATATATACATATATTTAATGTTATAGTTAAAATTTATATAGAACTTTAGAGTTTGTAAAGCATTTTATATATGGTATTTCATTTGATCCTAACACTCATCCTTTGCAGTAGGTGCCATTATCAAACCTGTTTTACAGATAAGGAAAATGAGTTATATGACTTGGCCAGGGCCATGCAGTATGTAGGAAAGGATTTGAACTCAGTTCTTCTAGACTCCTAGATCAGCACTCTATCCACTAAACTATCCAGTATTACAATGCATATCTAAATACACATATTCTATTAAGAATTCTATTCTATTCTGAATAGAATTCTATTAAGAATTGATCTACAATTCTGATGGATGTGGCCATTTTCAACAATGAGATGAACCAAATCAGTTCCAATAGAGCAGCAATGAACTGAACCAGCTACACCCAGCAAAAGAACTCTGGGAGATGACTATGAACCCCTACATAGAATTCCCAATCCCTCTAATTTTGTCCACCTGCATTTTGGATTTCCTTCACAGGCTAATTGTACACTCTCTCAAAGTCCCATTCTTTTTGTACAGCAAAACAATTGTTTGGTCATGTATACATATATTGTATTTAATTTATACTCTAACATATTTAATATGTATTGTCAATTTGCCATATGGGGGAGGGGGGAAAGGAGGGGAAAAAGTGGAACAAGGGGTTTGTCAATTGTCAATGTTATAAAATTACGCATGTATATATCTGGTAAATAAAAACTATTTTTAAAAAAATAATTGATCTATTAAGAAAAAAATAAAACTAAAAGCATCTACTCCAACAATCCAGTATAAGCCCTATAAACTCTGGATCCCAGAAACCAAAATGTTTCCAAAGTTTAAGTGTGAAAGCAGCATCTGAGTTTCTCTTGCCTTCAGGGTACTCTGTGAAGATTACATCAAGTCTATCAGCCTGTGAATTCCAAACTGTTCCATGTCACTTTTCAGAATCATCATTAGCTGTCTTGGTTCCAGGTCAGTTTATTTTCCAGCTGGGTACACTTTCCATTTTTCTTTTCTTTCTTTCTTTTTTTTTTTAACCATTCTTAATCTTCCCTGGAAAGGCCAAGGTGATTGTAAAAGGCAGAAGGAAGGCCTGGAAGTCAGAGATCAGCAATGGAATAAGTAGTGCCAGAGACTGGAAGGAGCAGTTCCCCCAAACATTAAATTGGGGAATTTTTTTTTAATGGAGAGGATTTGTGTTACTTTTAAGATAACACATTTTGGCTATTAGTTTTCCAAATACTGTTTTTACTTGTATGCCCCTTGCATTTAAATTGAAAGAGTCCATTTTAATGCCCTTTACACAAGAGTCCTTGCAAACACACACACACACACACACACACACACACACACACACCTGACAAAATATGAAATTTTAAGGCAAAATGGCAAGGGATCACTTACACAAGCCATTGCCATTTTCCACTGATGCTGAATTCTATTTAGCTGCTTGTTTTACCATGTGATGTGGCCCTGTGGGATAAAAAAGTAATATGTGCTCTAGGAAAATTACCAAATGTGTGAGCAGGAAGACATCTGAGAGGTTAACAAGCCCAATGCCTTCTTTTTCATAAATGAGAAGACTGGGGTCTACCGAATGATGTGACATGTCCAAAGTCCTACAGCTAGCTAGTCAGTGGAACACAAGCTCCCAAAAGTTCTGGAAGAAGGACAATTTTTTTTTACATGATGGAAACCTTTATCCAGAGTCTGTGAACTTTGAAGTTTAAGTCGAAAATTGTCTCGTTACATTGAAAGATAGCATATATGAGTATCGAAGCTACTCACACGGAGATCCTATTTATTTATTTTTTTTTTTTTTAAACTTTCTTTTTTTTTTTTTTTTTTTTTTTTAATTTTTTTTATTATATATATATATATATATATATATATTTTATAATATTATCCCTTGTATTCATTTTTCCAAATTACCCCCCCTCCCTTATTCCCTCCCCCCGACGACAGGCAATACCATACATTTTACATGTGTTACAATATAGTCTAAGTACAATACATGTGTGTGAATATCATTTTCTTGTTGCACAATAAACATTAGAATCCGAAGGTACATGCAACCTGGGCAGACAGATATTAGTGCTAACAATTTACATTCACTTCCCAGTGTTCCTTCTCTGGGTGTAGTTGTTTCTGTCCATCATTGATCAACTGGAAGTGAGTTGTATCTTCTTTATGTTGAAGATTTCCACTTCCATCAGAATACATCCTCATACAGTATTGTTGTTGAAGTGTACAGTGATCTTCTGGTTCTGCTCATTTCACTCAGCATCAGTTGATTTAAGTCTCTCCAACCCCTCTCTGTATTCCTCCTGCTGGTCATTTCTTACTGAGCAATAATATTCCATAACTTTCATATACCACAATTTACCCAACCATTCTCCAACTGATGGACATCCATTCATCTTCCAGTTTCTAGCTACAACAAAAAGAGCTGCCACAAACATTTTGGCACATATATGTCTCTTTCCGCTCTTTAGTATTTCTTTGGGATATAATCCCAGTAGTAGCGCTGCTGGGTCAAAGGGTATGCACAGTTTGATAACTTTTTGAGCATAATTCCAGATTGCTCACGGAGATCCTATTTAGTAGTTACCAGAAAGACATGGACTTTGATCTTCAAGAGAGAGATACTGAGACAGAGATAAAAGAGGAAGAGAGGAAAAAGAGCCAGAACCAGAGAGAGGAAAGAGATAAAAATAGAGATCTAGAAACCAGAGATAAAGATGGAGATCCTATTTGGAGGAGTGAAGGTTTGGGAAGTTTCAACTTCTGTGACAAAGTGACTCAAAACTGGTAGGAGGAACCCGGTTATCAAAATTCAGATGAAGGTATAGCCGGACGTCGCTGCTTGCTAGTTCTGTTAAATTACATGCTTGCTGCTTCTCGATGTTTAATTTCACAGGTTCATCCTTCTATCACTCACCTTGGGCAGAAGCTTATGAAGAACAATAGACAATTTTTGTAGTAACTGAAGAAGAACTTGCTGGCGGGGGTGAGGTGCGAAGGATGGATATGGCGGACAAATTACAGGCTTGGCTCCTCAGTCATCAGAATGGAAACATGTCTGTGAATCAGTGTATGAAGAGGATATTTAATAGGATAGAAAAAGTCATTTTAACACCTGTTTCCTGTGCAATTGAATTCACTAATGTCAATCACTCACTGCCTGGATTCACTCTCCAAGCATAAAATGATCTCATCTCTTTTCCTTTAAGATTCAAAACAGCAGAACAAGGCCTATTTTTAACAGTACTGGGAGGGGAGGGGAGATTCCACAACATTGTCATTTAGGAAAGTTTGCCTTGAAACAGTGAAGGGGACTGGTAAGCTGAGCCAGAAGCCTCATTTGCCCAGACTTTGGCAGACAGTGTGTAGATGTGTAAACAAAACACACATAAGCAAAATAGAGGGTGTGAAAAATGAAGAGTATAGAAAGTTGAAATGGGGAGAGGTGAAATAGCATCGCCCTCTCAGTTACTAAAATCAGTGCTATAAATGCCACTGTGATGAGACCAAGACTTGGCCAGTGGTTTTTATTGCAGTCCATTATACTAATGGAAAAAAATTCATTTTGAACTGTAACTGTCTGTATTGACTTAGGTTAGATGGAAATTCAGCCTCATTTGTTGGGACAGAAGGGTCGACTTCAATGCCATGTAAAAATCAGTAGGCATCGGCTCATTGCATTAGGATGCTCCCTGTGGAACAGAGCATCGCTGATCTCCGTCACACAAAGCCTCAATGCTGGTCTGTTTTCTCCTCTGCTTTTTCCTGTGTTTCTCTAAAAGTTTGCATTTCCCCAGTGCATCATTTGCAGAGAATTTTATTTCATCAGAACCCATCTGAACTCAATTTTATTCCTTAAGGGAAAGAGCCATCATTGTTGAATTATTTCCCAAGAACCAGTGAGTATAAAATTAAACCATGACTATGTTAGCCTTGGAAATTTGTGACCGCCGCTTTCCTTTAGGCATTCACACTTCTTAAGGGTGAAATGGTGCAACCAGAATACTTTTTTTAAAGTTTTCCTCATGCCTTTGTTTTTTGTAACAGTTATTTCTAGATACATACACACAGAATTGAACCCTTCTTTGTTACAATTGGAAACTGAGAAGCAAAAAAGGCATGTAACATTCTGACCCCACAATCCCCCACCATTCATATTTCTCAGCAGGGTTTTGCCTTTTATAAACAAGTTGCGACCCTTTAAATATCTTCTGAAAATACTGGCTGATTTAGCATTTGCTTTCTAAAGAACATTTTGAAGTTGGGTTTCATTAAGGTTTACTTAAATACCTTTATTCCTTCTCACCCTCCCTTAATTTTTAAAGATTTGTTTATGTCAGAGATAATATCAAATTGAAATGTTTTCACTTTGAGATCTTAGATCAAATCTGAGCTCCAACATTTATAACTGTGTGACCCATAAGCAAGTCATTTTCTCTTTTCTAAGTCTGAGTTCCCTAATTTATGAAATAGGAGTGATAAGACATACTACCCATCTCACACGCAACTAGTGGAAGAAAAATGATCTGTAAGCCATAATGCTCTCTACATAGGTGAAATGTCACTGATGTTAGTCTAAGTATTTTCATTTTTATGCGCTTGCTCCCAAGGAAATGGGTTTGCCATTCATAGGATTTCAGAAGGTCTGCTGCTTTTACCATTGTCTATGATTATGACCTGGCTAAAAATGAAAAGTCTTTAGAGGAGGCAAAATGGCATTATCATTCATGTGGAACTTTCTAAGCACTTAGGAACACTTAGGAGCCAGCTGCTAGAGTGGAGATTAGTTGGATTTTATGTTTTTAGGTATTGGATCTTTAAAAGATATGAATCTAGTTCAGGGTTCTTTTTTTTTTTTTTTAACTAAATATCATGGACCTTTACGCAATCTAGGAAAGCTTATGGATGCCTCAGAATTATGTTTTTAAATGTCTAAAATAAAATACAAAGGATTGCAAAAAATGATATAATGAAATATAGTTATCAGAGTATTTTTTTAAAAACATGCTTGTGGATCCTAGATTAAGAATGACTGTTCAAAAGAAGAGACTCTTCTATTTCCCAAAAAGCTCCCATTCTTAGAAGTTCATACCATGTATGCTAGAGCAATGGTGTCCAACTTAAACAGAAACTGGGCCCACTTCACAGTCTATAAGGATGTACATTAGCCACAATATGAACTGCATATTGATTTAGAAAACTATATATTAACATTATCTATGTCTTATTGTATTTGTATTTATTTGTGTTAAATGTTTGCCAGTTGTATTTTAATCTGGTTCAGTCTATACTGGGGAGGGGATTGTGTCTGATACCTCAGCTCTAGAGCAAACAAGACAATGGCACTAGTTCTCCCCATCCTTTCCTGGGGTGCACATATTGGAAAATCAGTTGACTATAGGGTTATCCTGCGGGCTGCTCCGAGGTTCTCTGACTCTCAGGTGCTACCCTAGAGGTGCCAGAACTTTTGATCACTTTAGTTGCATACACCTGGGATGGCAGGTGGTCCATGATGAATCTCACCATCACCACCACCTGGAGGCAAAGAGAAATTGGCAGAATTTGCACAAGGATGGTAACTTCTCCCACAGGGTCCATGGCCTGGGCATGTACCTCAAAGACTAAGGTATAATAAAATACTAGCAGCTGTTTTGTTTATAGATATGGTCACCAAAATTCCCAAATGACCACATGTAAGGTTTTAAACAGGCCTCATGTAGCCAGCAGCTGGTTGTCCTGGCAGAGATGGAACACTGCCCACGGGGCCTCTCTAGGAAGCACTTCCAGGCACAAACGCATGTCAGAAAGAATGCCTTTGGATGCAGGGCACATGCCAGCTGGGAGCTTGTAGCATGTACATGCTCCAGGCACAACGGAGACTGTTCTGCGCCTGGCAGGCTAGATCCCCGAGGTCTGGCTGAGCCTAAGTACTTGCAAAGCTTATGATCTTTGGAAACACCTATTAAGTTAATTCACTGGATTTGGGGTTTTCATTAAAGTGTACCCACCTGCTAGTTGTGGTGCCTGGGACGTACGGGGAGAATAAATTAACTGTCATATAAGAGCTAGAAGTTCTATCTTGCTGTCAAATGCCAAGCATTTAACAAATATTATCTCCTTTTATCCTCACAATAATCCCAGGATGATAGAGGTGTTAATATTCTCCCCATTTTATCAATGAGAAGACAAAGATTAAATGACTTGTCCTGAGGGAGAGAGCTACTATCTGAATCTAGATTTAAATTCAAGACTTTCTCACTCCAACTCCAGTGCTCTATCCACTGAACCACCTTCAAAAAACAACATCCGGGCAGCCTGGATGCTGGTTGGGCAGATCTTTATTTACTGGAAAGTGTGTGCCATGTATAGAGTTGGTATAGGTCACTTGTAGTGTGATCTATAAAAAGATGGTTCCCACTATAACGCTGGATACATTAGTCTCCACTATGAATTATTGATGAGAGTCTGGAGAGGTCAATAAAAAACAGAAAAAAAAAAACACTCAAGTTCATTGAATGTGACTTCTTCTTCTGGAATGCAATGGAATGCTTTGGGGTCATTGAACTGGTCGGGCTAGAGAGACATTGTCAGGGCAGAAAATCCAGAATCAAAGGAATAGTAATATCTCATAAACTTATTATCATTCAATCCTTCATTTCTGTGGGGTTCCCAAAGTAGCATACTCTCTACCTAATAAGGGTCCATTTGTATAGACCATTATGGGCCTTGGCAATGCTATTCTTTCTCTCACAAACTGCCACTTTTCTAACTGGTCAACAGAGGATAAAAACAAATGTACTGGGAAATGGCTTGAACAATACTGGGTGGTGTCCTAAGAATAGATAAGAATTTCACTGAGACAAATTATCTGAATTGTTGTAGTTTCTAACAGTGGCTGGAGCACTGAGTTCAAAGCTTAGAGCACCATGGACTCCTGTTAGATGGCCTAAAGAGCAGGGTTTAGATAGGGTCAAGTATGTATTTTTTTTTGAGTATGAAACAAGATTGTCCAGTTCAAGGAGGATATGGTCCAATCCCCATTCCAGAGTTCAAAAAAAGCAAATAGTAATACAATCCAAAGGTCAATAACAGATATGCTTGTGATGCAAGATCCAGGAGAGTAAGGGCAAATAATAATAACAATAATTTTTTTTAATTTTAAAAACGTTTTTTTAAAAAACTCTCCATTTGAGTTCAGCTATCCTAGGTGGAAAGCCAATCCCTTTACTCCATGGAAAGCCAAGTCAGAACAACATAGAAAAAAGATTCACTTCAAACAATATAGACATGAAAAAGTTAAAAAGTTAGAAGACATGATTGTGAACCTTACTTTCCTCTAGCTTGGCAGAAGAAAGTTTCACTCATCGGGGGAGAATTTCTGTATTGCATTTTCCCAAGAAGTGTGTGATAGTGCTTAATTATGTATCCCCTGAGAAGGTGAACTAGGTTCTGCAATACAAGAGATTAAACAAGCACAGAAGTCTACTGAGAGTGACAGAGGCAGGAAAAAGTGACATCTGAGTAGAGAACAATCAAGTGGCAAAAAAGTGATCCCAGCCATCTGAGCCCCAACGTAGCAACTAGACCATGATATAGCATATGCAAAAGATTTCAAAAGTCATCTTGCCTAAGATATCAGTTATCTATCTTGAGATTAGAGGGAAAGTTATTCAGAAAGAAGGGCTTCAAACACATTTCACTAGAAACAATACTAGATCTGTAGTATAAATGTCAAGGTACTTGCTATCTATATTTAGGTAAGGCACTGTGTCTCAATTTACTCATCTATAAAATGAAGGGCCTCTAAATTAATAATCTTATGGACACTAAACCTCAACACACATAATGGTATGAATTTAATTTAACTGTATCCTTCTACAACATTAGAGATGCAGAGAGATTGAATGGGTTGTTGATAAGCATTTCTGAGAAAGGAGATAGGCCAGTTATATGTAGGGAACATAGCCATCAGAGTCTATTCCTTGTTATTTGTATTGCTATTCTATTTTAATTAAATGCCTTTTGTTTTTGAAGTTAAGAATTATTTAGTATGATCCTAGAATGGAAATGTATTGGTGGGGGCTCACTGTGGTTTTGAATAAATAGATGGATAATAGCTGGCATTTATATAGCCCATTAAGATTTGCAAAGTGCTTTACAAATATTACTTTATCTTCAAAACAACACATGAAGGAGAGGTGCTATTATTGTCAACATTATACAATTGAAGAAACTGAGGTAGATGGGCTAAATGACTTGTCTAAGATTATACAGCTGGTAAGAATCTGAGGTCAGATTTAAATTCAGGTCTTGTCACATTGATGCACTGTTGGTAGAATTATAAACTACTCCAATCATTCTGGAGAACAATTTGGAACTATGCCTAAAGGGCTATAAAACTGTGCATACATACCCTTTGCCCCACTACTAGGTTTATAACCTAGTTAAGATCAAAAACAGGAGGAAAGGACCTGTTTGTATAAAAATAGGTACAGCTGCTATTTTTGTGGTAGCAAAGAACTGGAAATGGCAGGGATATCTGTCAATTGGAGAAATGAACAACTTGTGGTATATAATTGTGGCGGAATACTATTGTGCTATAAGAAGTGGCAATCAAGATTGTTTTAGAAAATCCTGGGAAGAGTTGTATGAATTGATCCAAAATGAAGTGAGCAGAACCAGAATAACATGGTAAATAGTAATAATCATTCTAAAGGGACCATCTTGGAAAATGGTATCTACTTCCAAAGAGAGAACTGATAAACTCTGAGTACAGGTTGAAGGGTAATTTTTTTTAAACTTTCTTCATTTTTCTTGCTTTTTACAGAGTTTTTTGCAACATGAAATTATGTTTTGCATTATTTCACATGTATAAATGATATCTCATTGCTTATCTTTTCAGTGGATGGAGAAGAAGGGGGAGGGAGAGAATTTGGAACTCAAAATTTTCAAAAATAATCCTAAAAAATTTAATGCAATTGGGAAATATTTAATTAAATAAGCAAAAATATGATTTATAAAAGTTAGTTTAGGTCTTCCTGACTTTGGACCCAGCACTCTACTCACTATACCACCTAGTTGCCTCTATAAATAAAAAGAGCATTTATTAAACACTTTCTATAGGCCAGCCATGGTGCTAATATATGATAACCAAAACAATTTTCTAAGCCTGGGTTTAACTAAGAGAGATGTTTTAATGACAACTCACATGACTCAAGAAATAAAACTGAAGCCACATAATTTTATTTTATACATATGTATGTCTATATACATATTTATTTATATATATACTATCTGTTTACATATATACATGCATGTATGTATGTGTTAATGCATACACACTCAGATAAAGATAGCATAGCCATGGACTTTTATATCCAAGCTGAATCTCTAAAATCCCAATGAATTATACTTAGAATCCATATTGACAGTCAAGATTCAGAAAGTTCCTCAAAGACTGATCAGTTCCAGACCTGAAATCTCTGCTTCTATGCCAGTGTCCAGAAATATAGATCAATAATGTCGCTTCTAACTCAGCTGGACATTTCAAATGTTCTTAGTGTATTTGTTAATTTAATTGAAATGTAGCAGTGATATTCTTACCAGGCTGAATAAGTCTTCTGCTAACTTACCCTGGGAAACATTACAAATAAAAAGCTTCATCTGATATCCCTTGGAAAAGACATGGTGTAGTAGAAAGGATGATGAACTTGGAGAAAGGAAAATCTAAGTTCAAGTCTTGCTTCAGACACTTTCTAACAATCTCTGTAGACTTCAATTTTTTCTTTTGTAAGATAGAAGGTTACTGAGTGACTTTCTAAGTCCTTTTTCCAGAGCAAAACCTATAGTCCTACAAACCCTTGCTTGCTATGCAATCCTCTGAAATATTGACTGATTCATGAATTTAGTGCAAAGTATTTTTCCCTCCTAATATAAAAGTACCTTAAAAATCTATAGCTCTAATTTACTAATCTTGGAGGGAGAGACAGAGGTAGAGAAAAGTGACTGCTCTCATTAGAGCATTAGCTCCCATAACATAAGAGTTCCAGTCTTATCCTTTGTTCTGGGTACTATAGAGGGAAAAAAAAAATCATCCAACTGATAAGGGAATTCTGATAGATAAGGCTCTGTTCACAGGTATGAACCAAAACTAGAACCCAGAACTATTAGTTTCATTTGATTGTAAGCTCCTTGAAAGCAGGAGCTCTCTTTGGCTCTTTTTGTATCTTCAGTATTTAGCACAAGGCCTGGCATATAGTAGGTGCTTAATAAATGTTGGTTGACTATTGACTAGTTTCCTGACTCCCAATCTAATGCTCTTTGTATTATTGCCTTAGTCTGAAATTACAAAATTGTACCCTTGTTTAAATATAGGAGGTCTAATAAAGTTTTAGTGCAACTTTAATAGCTTAACACCACACTAAAACTTTTGGGACACCTTGTATAATTATCCCATAACATCCTTCCAGTCATCCCTTGTCCCTTTCCCATCATCACAGTAAAGTCAAAGCTATTGTCCTTTTTCCCATGACCATTCACTCAAAACCAGATTTCAAGTTGTATTTTTTTTAATTCTTTTCCCCTTTAAACTTACCTTTATCATTCATTTGAACATGATTTCACCTGAATTTTTTTTTAAGTGTGTATGAATAAGATAACGATTTATCTTGGGTCCCAGACTTCCCCTAGGGATGTCTCTAGTCTTTGGACCCTCCCTGGAGATGAGTCTGAGAATAGCGTGCAGAAACTCCTTAAGAAATTCTGGAAATAGCTTGGTGGATCAGTGGAATAGGTTAGATATGCGTGACATATTAATCAATGACTATAGTAATCTAGTATTTGATAAACCCCAAAATTCCAACTTCTAATATAAGAATTCACTTATTTCACAAAAATTGCAGGGAAAACTGGAAAATAACATGTCAGAAACTCAGCATAGACCTACATCTCACATGCCATATCAAAATAAGATCAAAATGATTTGAGCATATAGAGTGATACCATTAGCAAATTGGAAGAGCAAGGGATAGTTTACATATCAGATCTTTGGGAAAGGGAGGGAGGAATTTATGATCAAAGAACTAGAGAACATTATGGAATGCAAAGTGGACAACTTTGATTACATTAAATTTAAAATGTTTTGCACAAACAAAACCAACACAAACAAGATTAAAAAGGAAATACACAGTTGGGGAAACATTTTATAGCCAATATTTCTAATAAAGGTCTCATTTCTAAAATATATAAAGAACGATTTCAAATTTATAAGAATACAAGCCATTTTCCAATTGATAAGTTATAAAGGATATGAACAATTTTCAGAAGAAGAAATTAAAGCCATTTCTAATCATATGAAAAAATACTCTTAAGTCACTATTGATTAGAAAAATGCAAGTTAAGACAACTCTGAGGTATCATCTCATACCTCTCAGATTGGTTAAGATGACAGAAAAAAGATAATGGTAAATGTTGGAGGGAATATAGGAAAACTGGGACACTAACACATTATTGGTGGAGTGGTGAAATTATCTAACCATTCTGGAGAGCAATCTGGAACTATGCCCAAAAGGCAATCAAGGTATGCAAACCTTTGATCCAGCAGTACCATTACTGGGTCTGTATCTGAAGGAGATCATAAAGGAAGGAAAAGGACCCACATGTGCAAAAATGTTTATGGCAGCTCTTTCTGTGGTGGCAAAGAATTGGAAAATGAGTAGATGCTCATTAATTGGGAAATAGCTAAATAAGTTGTGATATATGAAAGTAATGGAATATTATTGTTCTATAAAAAACAATGAACAAGCTGATTTTAGAAAGGCCTGGAAAGGTTTACATGTACTAATGCTGAGCAAAACAAGCAGAACCAAGAGTACATTGTACATAGTAATAGCAAAATTGTGGAATGATCAACTCTGAAACATTTGGTTCTTCTCAGTGTTTCAGGAATCCAAGGCAATCCCAATAAATTTTGAATAGAAAACACCATCTGCATCCATCCAGAGAGAACTATGGAGACTGACTGTAAATCAACACATGCCACGTTCACTTTTTTTCCCTTTTTCTTCTGTTTTTATTTTCTCTTGTGGTTTTTCCTTTTTGTTCCATTTTTCTCTCCCAATATGATTCATAAAGAAATATGTTTTAAAAATTAATGTACATGTATAACCAAGAAAAAATAAAACAATTCAAAAAAAGAAATTCTAATAATAACTATTTTTCCCCATACTGAAGTGAGGGAAATTAAAAGAAAAGAGATAAAGAAATGGAGAATCCATTTTATGTCGTAATGAGATCAAAACATGTGGTTTTCATCAGTACTTTGTGAAATGTGGTATTTAACTAGACCTGGCTTCCATTCACATTCAAAAACTTGGACCCCATAATGACAAATGCAAGACTTCCTGAACTAGGTGTAAGGGCAAGTATCAGGGATTTGAAATCCTTTCATGATATGGTAGTCAGGTTTTATTATTCTCCGGTTCAGGGTAAAGGCTCACCACAGTATTTAATTAAGCTAAGGAGAGAAAGGAAAAAAACTGAATTGATAACAATAGGGGACTATTGTGTGGTAAACTGAAGAGATCACATTACCCCACTAGTCTCCACCTCAATACAGTGGAAATCTCTGTATTTCCAATATTCCCTCAACAGGGTCGAATTTTCTTACAAGTTACAATTGGCATCCATTTTGTGCATATTTTTTAATTGAAGATACAATAGATTATGATGTATTAACTGCATCAATGAAATCCTCCTTTCCATAAAGATTTTGAAATTATTATTGTAATAACTGACCTTTAATTCAGTGATGTGCTTTGCATAGTGCTTTATATTCATTATCTTATTTGATCCTTAAAGCAATTCAGTGAAGTATGTGTAAAAAAAATCTTTTTTTTTACAGATGAAAAAACTAAGGCTTAGAACTTAATTAAGTGACTTGTCCAGGGTCATGTACCTAGTAAGTGACTAAGAGAGATAGAATTTGAATTCAGGTCTTCCTAGTTCTAAATACAAAAAGCTAGTTACTAGGCTGGGCTACTTTTAGTAAATATGCGAAAGCCCAGACCACCAAAAGTCATCACAATAAGAGCATTTTAATTCATATTCCTTTGTAGCTTCCCAGTAAAGGGCCCAAAAGAGGGCTTTTTCACCTTCATTTCCTTGAAGAAATCTGCTCAGAAAGCCCCAACAGTTGCTTTGTTCGACTTTGAAATACCTTGGAGATCTTCTAAGACGGATGATTAAAATAAAAGAAAGAAGAGAAAGAAAACAGCTGATATTTTGCCAAAATAAATATCCGTTCAAAATGGAAGAGGCAACTTATCTAATCTGAAGGGGGCAACGTGGCTCTAAAGCTTCTTTGTTTGCTCTCCAGTGGCAAGCCCGTATGTGAAAACTCTTATTCAAAATAAACTTGACAGAGCTGCAGGAGGGCTCTGGTCCAGAATCCAAGAGATAGAAGGCTTTCCTGTCTTTCCAGATATTCTTGGAATGCTCTTAATAAGCTTGGAGAGGAGCTATTTCTGGGGCTATGTGTTGTATTTTGTTAAGTTTTTTGGGGGGGAGGGGGAGTTCAGAAAAAACAGAAAAAGAAGGATGATTTTAAAAATAATAAATACCACAGCAAGAGGATATTGCATATGGTTCTCTTAAAAATGAAGATGAAGGCCCCAGAGAGGAGTAAGGACTATTAAACTTTTAAATGTCACTTAAAAACAAAGAGAATCTCTTAATGAAGAAAAGTGAACTTTAAACTAATTGGTGTCTCTGCCATGGAAGTGCTAGCCCGACACAGTGTTGGACACCAAGAGGTGCTCAACTGATTTAATACTTGGAGCAACTGAAAATAAAAGGACCACAGGTTTAGAGGTGAAAAAGATCTCATAGGTGGATTGACTTGTCCAAGATCTTCATTTTACAGGAACTCAGAGATTGTGATTTATCCATTAATTAAGTATCAGCAAAGGAACGTCCGTCTCTAATAGACTTCATTAAAGGCAGCTAGGTAGCCCAATGGATAGAGCACTGGGTCTGGAATTTGAAAGACCTGTTTCCAATCTAACCTCAAAAGCTCATTGGCTGTGACTGTAGGAAAGTCACTTTACCTCTGCCATATCACTTTCCTATACTATAAAACAAGAATAAATTATATATACATATATACATATGTATATATATAAATCTTTTTTTTTTAGCACCTACCTGACAGGGTTGTTTTATAATATTTCCAAAGTACTTAGCAAAGGGCCTGGAACACCATAGGCACTTTATAAAATCTCATTCTTTCCCCCTCACCCTCTTGTATTAAAGGTATCAGGGTATTGATGGCAAACCTTTTGAGTTAATCTTCCTAGTTTTGTTTCATCCATAATGTTCAGTCTGATCTAAGGTTTTACTATTAAGTAAATTTAGTTAATTTACTATTTAATTTTTACTAATTTACTAAATTTACTATGAAGTGAGGATCCATTTAGCTCTCTGGCCACTGGGCAGGGTCAATCTCACCATCCAGGGATAATCCAGGAAAAGGCTTCCTCTAGATTTGGGGTTCTAAATCACAAAACTTTAGCATTAAGGAGTCTTTTTATCCTTCTTTAAATTATCTATCCAAGAGACTTAAATCAACTGATGCTGAGTGAAATGAGCAGAACCAGAAGATCACTGTACACTTCAACAACAATACTGTATGAAGATGTATTCTGATGGAAGTGGAAATCTTCAACATAAAGAAGATCCAACTCACTTCCAGTTGATCAATGATGGACAGGGGTAGCTACACCCAGAGAAGAAACACTGGGAAGTGAATGTAAATTGTTAGCACTAATATCTGTCTGCCCAGGTTGCATGTACCTTTGGATTCTAATGTTTATTGTGCAACAAGAAAATGATATTCACACACATGTATTGTACCTAGACTATATTGTAACACATGTAAAATGTATGGGACTGCCTGTCATCGGGGGGAGGGAATAGAGGGAGGGGGGTAATTTGGAAAAATGAATACAAGGGATAATATTACAAAAAAATATATATATATAATAAAAAAATTTTTTTAAAAAAATTATCTATCCAATTTATACATGAGAAAGAGAAGCTGGGAGAAAGGAAGTACTTTCCCCAAGGTGCTTAAGTCAGAAAGAAAAAATGGCATGATTGGATCTCAAATCCAGATCTTCTTTACTCTAAAACCAGTGCTTGGAACAAGGTCTGAGTAGGTTCTTTCAGGGAGTGGTAAAGAGAGCACTATTTCCTGGGGCATCTGATGTTGGTACTTGTCGGTTACTGAGAAACTAATCTTTATCATCTTAACGTTGTTACTGTTAAGACAAAATGAAAATTCTCTAGTACAGCATAATGTTCAGCACAATACCTATAAGGGATTATCATATCGTGTCCTTCCAAGTTGTAACTCATCCCCTCTCTCCACTTGAAGCACAATTTTTGATTTTTTAAATTTTTTTAACTGAATGTCAACTCCTGAAAGCATCCTCCCTAGAAGTCACTATTACTTGAAGAGGGAGAATTTGTCCTACATACAGCTCTCTAATGACAAAAGCAAATATTAGAAGGTAACCTGGGCCTAGACTTAAAGGACGATCTCATCAAGGCTCAGATATTAGTTCTCTATAATATTCCATTCCCCAGCACGACAAAAGAATCAGTAACTGGAATTGTCAGGGCAGCTACTCTCTTGAGATATGGTTTGGAAGAACCATGCTGAGAGCTCAATGTGAACCTTTAAGACCTAACAATTCAATTTTTTAAAAAGGAGTGTCTCTGTTCTCATCAATCAAGTTTTCATTTCCAATGGGCAATAACCTTGTAAGGCACTCTCAGGAAATCAGAAGCTTGGGTCCTGCATGTGGAAAGTCAATATAGTATTTTCCATTGTCAACTTAATCTTACAGATTTAACAAGAATTTCTCCCTTCCGTGGATCTGAAGTTCCATATATCACAAGGTTGAGTAACATAATTTATCAGACCAACTCTGTCACTTAAAATGAAAAAGATATGTATTGCATTTGGACTTATTAGTGCTACAATAGAATTTCCTTACATTTATATAGCACAATGATATTATTATATGTTACAGTATCAGTGTTCAATACCAATAATTAAAAATAACTAACATCTATTTTGATATTTATGATTTCAAAACACTTTAGTCATATAATCTTTGCAACAATCTTGTAATATCATGTCTCCTTAGTTCCATTTTACAGATAAGAGAATTGTATCACAGACCGTTAATTTGATATGCTTAAGGTCACAACATTCGTAAGCATGCTACAACGAATAAAGTGCTGGACAAAATGTGTGACCATCCAATGGGGATAACTGGAAAAATTGTGTATATACAAATGTAAGTGAACATTATTACATCAAAATGATGACTATAATGAATTCATACATATCTAAGAAGACTTGCATAAGCCTATGCAGAATGAAACAAGCAGGACCAGGAAACTATCATTTACAATGACCAAAACAAAGGAAAATAATGCTGTAAGATTACAGAACTCTGATCAATGCAGTGACCAATCATGCCTTTTAGAAAATGATAAAACATATCAATCATCTTGGCCATTTCTTGGACAAAAGAAGATATAGATAGATAAATAGATAGATAGATAGATAGATAGATAGATAGATAGATAGATAGATAGACAGATAGATAGATAGATATAGATATAGACAGTGTGATGAAGAAGATGATGATGATAATGGCATTATATGTGTCTTGCTATTTAATAGAATACTTTATATATGTTATCTCATTAAATACTCACAACATGTAAAGCAAGTAAATGCTTTTATTATCCCCACTTAATGAATGACAGAATCACAGAGGACCATGACAAAAAAAAAATAAAAATAAAAACAACAAAGATGAATATTGATTATAACTTATTACCATGACAAAAGAGTATTCACTTCAATGGTTAGCTTCTTCGGCAGTTAATAATGATTATAAACACAGAAACAAATCCATTTCACTTACTAAGATGCCATGAATAAACCAACTTTTTAACTTTCTTTGATTTTGTTTGACATATTCTAGGTGTTTGTCAAGTATTAACACTGATTCTGTCTAGAATAAGGGCAAAATATTTTTCATTAAGGTAACAGTGGTTGGGCAACATGAATACTAGTGGAAACACTAGCTTAAGACTTTAGGATTTCATTTTCAGACTGAATATTCGTTGTCTGGGACAGTTTTACTGAATCTACATTCCATTTACTGAGTGTGAGTTATTAAGATTGGGGAGGGAGAGAGGAAAAAAAAGGAAGGAAGGAAGGAAGGAAGGAAGGAAGGAAGGAAGGAAGGAAGGAAGGAAGGAAGGAAGGAAGGAAGGAAGGAAGGAAGGAAGGAAGGAAGGAAGGAAGGAAGGAAAGTAAAATAAGAGCACTTATCTCCCAAGATTGTTGTGAGGATCAAATGTGTCTTGCACATAGAAGGTGCTAAATAAATGCTTATTCCCTCCTTTTCTTCTTTTTATATAGCAGCTGCTTGAGGAAGATAATTCTGATACACTTAGAAGGGGCCCAAGGGATTTAACAACCATTTTTCACACATATTATGAGTTCCAATAGACAGATTTTATTCTAAGAAGTCAGTTTTCTCAATCCTTAGTTAGTGATCTCAATTCCTTATGCCAAAAGGTTTTCTCTAGGAAGAACCTATTTGCCCATGACAGCATCAGGATTACAAATATTTAAGGTACTCTTTGGTGTCTCCAGAGACAGTGGAGGCTGTGAGGGAAGTGATAAGAAAATTCATTAAATTTCTGTTAACTGCCATGTCATTCATACCATTAACAAAAATAATTTTAAAATATTAATGTCCTTTGGTCCTGAAGTATTCTTCCAGGGTAGTGAGTTAAAAATCCATCTAAAAAAAATAACTCTGTTCTCACAGTGAGATGCTTTTACAGGCTTCCAATTACACTAGAAGTATTTTATTAAAATGTATTCAAAATCTGAAGTTGTCAATGTCATTTTTCCAAAATTCTATTATATCCTAATGCAATAGCAACTTGATGACCAGACAATATCACAGTCCTTGGTGTTAATAATATTGAATACTTCCTGAGTCTTTGGAATATTGTATAATATGATCTTGAAAGCTTCAAGGTCAGTTCTCAGTCTGATTTTTAAATTTCCCGATAATATATTATTGGGCTTTTTATTTTCACTTCAGTAAAAACCTGCCTTAAACACTTTAATAGTCTTGAACATAAAATAAAGGTAGAAATGATTAGCATTTGTAGGGCACTTTTAGGATTCTTTATAATTGTGTTACATTTGAGGTACATTTTTGTCACTTGCTTTAAATGGGTATTTAAATTTCCTTTAAAAAGTCAGTTTAAACCAGTCTTTATTAGTTTTCATGTAATTAGCATTTGCAATTAATCCACAAGCTTCTTTTAGACTACACTATCTAGAATTCTAAAAGGGCCAGCACCAACCCTTGCCCCTTCCCAGCTGCTTAATTCTATGCAGAGGACACTGTGTTAGGTGGGGAAGGTACAAAGATGCAAATCAATAGTCTTTGCTAAGGTTGTCAATCAGCCTCTATTTCGGATCGATTTCCCTAGTGTTCAGGTAATAATCACTTTGAGCAAAATAGAACTCAGAAATCATGAATACCAAAACCAATATTTGATAGATGAAGGAAGAAACTGAGGTTTCTTCAATGGGGTTAAATGAGTTAATCCAGTGGCAAGTAGAACAGTCAAAATTTGACTCTAGGCGCTCTGAAGTCCAAGGAGGTGCTATTTCCTCTGTGAAACACACAGCCTTATCAGAGACGTTGATTACTTCTTAGATTAGGCCCTAAAACCTAAGGTGGTAGTTGTGGGAGTGGAGAGAAGACTGAAATTTGAGATACTGCCAAGGCAGAAAGGGCCAGATTTGGCAACTTATTGCATATGTGGGCAAGAGAGTGAGAAGTTGAAGATAATACCAAAATTAGGAAACTAGAAGACTCAACGGATGGTGGCACTTTTGACAGAAATAAGGAAATCTGAGAGAGTTTAAGGGAAAATATAATGAGTTTTATTTGGAATAGATAGAGTATAAATCTAAGATAGCCAGTTTGAAATGGCCCACTGAGTAACTGATGGTGGGGACTAAAGCCTGGAGCTGGATAGAGAGATTTTGGAATGGTCTAAGTTAATCAGAGTTTACACTCTCAAATGCATCTTCTTTTCACTCCCACAGATATCACCTTAGCTTAGACCCTCATCCATTCCTCCAATTACTATGATCATCTCCTAATTGATCACCTCTGACTCAAGTCTCTTTCCATTCCAGTCCATCATAGACAATGCTGCCAAAGTCTTTTCTTTTAATTAAATCTAGCAGTACTTCTGCTAGAAGTAGAACTACTTCTAAATAACATAGAGACTAGTACTAAAGTACATAGAAAATTCTTATAGAAATGTATAGATTTATTACAAATTACAAGTGCTAATTGGATAATAGCTAATAGAGGCTGGTTTAAGTTGATTGATTTTTTTTAATTTTTTTTTTTTTTTTGGAGACTGTGGTTAAGTGACTTGCCCAGGGTCACACAGCTAGGAAGTGTTAAGTGTCTGAGAGCAGATTTGAACTCTGGTCCTCCTGAATTCAAGGCTGGTGCTCTATCCCCTGCGCCACCTAGCTGCCCCCCAAGTTGATTGATTAAAGAAAATTTATATGGGTCCTGACTTAACTTTCCAGCCTCTTTAGATATTATCCCCCTTCCTGAATACTATCATCCACAATACTATGGATCTCCCATCTGTGTCTTTCTCCACTTGTCCCATAGGCCTGAAATGCACTCCCTTCTTACATCTCCTCCTTCCTAATCCCTCCAACTACTAGTTCCCTCCCTCCCAAACTACTCTGTAATTAAGTCCTATATACATATACACATATATATATGTGTATATGTATATATGTATATATATGTATATATATATATATATATATATTTGTATTTATTCACTTCAAAAATATAAATTAAATGCATAAAATATGTAAAAGTGTTAGACCTACTTGTTAACTCATCCATTAGCATGAAAAACTCCCTAAACCTGAGACTGTTTCACTTAAATTTGTATTTTCAATACCTAGCACAGTGCTTGGTTATACAATAGGTATTTTTAAAAGTATCAACTAATGATTATGATTATAGATAGGTAACAAGAGCATTTATTAAGCATTTACTCATCCCAGGAACTATACTAAAAGTTGGAAATTCAAATACAAGCAAAAATAAAACAGTCCTACTTTTAAGGAACTAATATTCTAACCAAAGAAGACAATACAGAAAAGGTAGTGGGGCAAAGCTAAGAGCAATAAGGATT